>NC_090827.1:37688418-37745918 GCF_028021215.1 Eschrichtius robustus
AGAATGAAAAGAAATGAAGACAGCCTAAGAGACCTCTGGGACAACATTAAACACAACAACATTCGCATTATAGGGGTCCCAGAAGGTGAAGAGAGAGAGAAAGGACCAGAGAAAATATTTGAAGATATTATAGTCGAAAACTTCCCTAACATGGGAAAGGAAATAGCCACCCAAGTCCAGGAAGCGCAGAGAGTCCCATACAGGATAAACCCAAGGAGAAACACGCCGAGACACATAGTAATCAAAGTGGCAAAAATTAAACACAAAGAAAAATTATTGAAAGCAGCAAGGGAAAAACGACAAATAACATACAAGGGAACTCCCATAAGGTTAACAGCTGATTTCTCAGCAGAAACTCTACAAGCCAGAAGGGAGTGGCATGATACACTTAAAGTGATGAAAGGGAAGGACCTACAACGAAGATTGTTCTACCCGGCAAGGATCTCATTTAGATTTGATGGAGAAATCAAAAGCTTTACAGACAAGCAAAAGCTAAGAGAATTCAGCACCACCAAACCAGCTGTACAACAAATGCTAAGGGAACTTCTGTAAGTGGCAAACACAAGAGAAGAAAAGGACCTACAAAAACAAACACAAAACAGTTAAGAAAATGGTCATAGGAACATACATATTGATAATTACCTTAAACGTGAATGGATTAAATGCTCCAACCAAAAGACACAGACTGGCTGAATGGATACAAAAACAAGACCCATAATTATGCTGTCTACAAGAGACCCACTTTAGACCTAGGAACACATACAGATTGAAAGTGAGGGGATGGAAAAAGATATTCCATGCAAATGGAAATCAAAAGAAAGCTGGAGTAGCTATACTCATATCAGATAAAATAGACTTTAAAGTAAAGAATGTTACAAGAGACAAAGAAGGACACTACATAATGATCAAGGGATCAATCCAAGAAGAAGATATAACAATTATAAATATATATGCACCCAACATAGGAGCACCTCAGTACATAAGGCAACTGCTAACAGCTATAAAAGAGGAAATCGACAGTAACACAATAATAGTGGGGGACTTTAACACCTCACTTACACCAACGGACAGATCATCCAAAATGAAAATAAATAAGGAAACAGAAGCTTTAAATGACACAATAGACCAGATAGATTTAATTGATATTTATAGGACATTCCATCCAAAAACAGCTGATTACACTTTCTTCTCAAGTGCGCACGGAACATTCTCCAGGATAGATCACATCTTGGGTCACAAATCAAGCCTCAGTAAATTTAAGAAAATTGAAATCATATCAAGCATCTTTTCTGACCACAACGCTATGAGATTAGAAATGAATTACAGGGGAAAAAACGTAAAAAACACATACACATGGAGGCTAAACAATACGTAACTAAATAACCAAGAGATCACTGAAGAAATCAAAGAGGAAATCAAAAAATACCTAGAGACAAATGACAATAAAACATGACGATCCAAAACCTATGGGATGCAGCAAAAGCAGTTCTAAGAGGGAAGTTTATAGCTATAAAGCCTACCTAAAGAAACAAGAAAAATCTCAAGTAAACAATCTAATATTTCACCTAAAGCAACTAGAGAAAGAAGAACAAACAAAACCCAAAGTTAGCAGAAGGAAAGAAATCATGAAGATCGGAGCAGAAATAAATGAAATAGAAACAAAGAAAACAATAGCAAAGATCAGTAAAACTAAAAGCTGGTTCTTTGAGAAGATAAACAAAATTGATAAGCCATTAGCCAGACTCATCAAGAAAAAGAGGGAGAGGACTCAAATCAATAAAATCAGAAATGAAAAAGGAGACGTTACAACACACACCACAGAAATACAAAGCATTCTAAGAGACTGCTACAAGCAACTCTATGCCGATAAAATGGACAACCTGGAAGAAACGGACAAATTCTTAGAAAGGTATAATCTTCCAAGACTGAACCAGGAAGAAACAGAAAATATGAGCAGACCAATCACAAGTAATGAAATTGAAACTGTGATTAAAAATCTTCCAACAAACAAAAGCCCAGGACCAGATGGCTTCACAGGTGAATTCTATCAAACATTTAGAGAAGAGCTAACATCCACCCTTCTGAAACTCTTCCAAAAAATTGCAGAGGAAGGAGCACTCCCAAACTCATTCTATGAGGTCACCATCACCCTGATACCAAAACCAGACAAAGATACTACAAAAAAAGAAAATTACAGACCAATATCACCGGTGAATATAGATGCAAAAATCCTCAACAAAATACTAGCAAACAGAATCCAACAACACATTAAAAGGATCATACACCACGATCAAGTGGGATTTATCCCAGGGATGCAAGGATTCCTCAATATACAGAAGTCAATCAATGTGATACACCATATTAACAAACTGAAGAATAAAAACCATATGATCATCTCAATAGATGCAGAGAAAGCTTTTGACAAAATTCAACACCCATTTATGATAAAAACTCTCCAGAAAGTGGGCATAGAGGTAACCTACCTCAACATAATAAAGGCCATATAAGACAAACCCACAGCAAACATCATTCTTAATGGTGAAAAACTGAAAGCATTTCCTCTAAGATCAGGAACGAGACAACGATATCCACTCTCACCATTATTATTCAACATAGTTTTGGAAGTCCTAGCCATGGCAATCAGAGAAGAAAAAGAAATAAAAGGAATACAAATTGGAAAAGAAGAAGTAAAACTGTCACTGTTTGCAGATGACATACTATACATAGAGAATCCTAAAACTGCCACCAGAAAACTGCTAGAGCTAATTAATGAATTTGGTAAAGTTGCAGGATACAAAACTAATGCACAGAAATCTCTTGCATTCCTATACACTAATGATGAAAAATCTGAAAGAGAAATTAAGGAAACACTCCCATTTACCATTGCAACAAAAAGAATAAAATACCTAGGAATAAACCTACCTAAGGAGACAAAAGACCTGTATGCAGAAAACTATAAGACACTGATGAACGAAATTAAAGATGATACAAATAGATGGAGAGATATACCATGTTCTTGGATTGGAAGAATCAATATTGTGAAAATGACTATACTACCCAAAGCAATCTACAGATTCAATGCAATCCCTATCAAATTATCAATGGCATTTTTTACGGAACTAGAACAAATCATCTTAAAATTTGTATGGAGACACAAAAGACCCCGAATAGCCAAAGCAGTCTTGAGGGAAAAAAATGGAGCTGGAGGAATTAGACTCCCTGACTTCAGACTATACTACAAAGCTACAGTAATCAAGACAATATGGTACTGGCACAAAAACAGAAACATAGATCAATGGAACAAGATAGAAAGCCCAGAGATAAACCCACGCACCTATGGTCAACTAATCTATGACAAAGGAGGCAAAGATATACAATGGAGAAAAGACAGCCTCTTCAATAAGTGGTGTTGGGAAAACTGGACAGCTACATGTAAAAGAATGAAATTAGAATAGTCCCTAACGCCATACACAAAAATAAACTCAAAATGGATTAGAGACCTAAATGTAAGACCGGACACTATAAAACTCTTAGAGGAAAACATAGGCAGAACACTCTCTGACATAAATCACAGCAAGATCTTTTTTGATCCACCTCCTAGAGAAATGGAAATAAAAATAAAAATAAACAAATGGGACCTAATGAAATTTCAAAGCTTTTGCACAGCAAAGGAAACCATTAACAAGACGAAAAGACAACCCTCAGAATGGGAGAAAATATTTGCAAACGAATCAACGGACAAAGGATTAATCTCCAAAATATATAAACAGCACATTCAGCTCAATATTAAAGAAACAAACAACCCCATCCAAAAATGGGCAGAAGACCTAAATAGACATTTCTCCAAAGAAGACATACAGACGGCCACGAAGCACATGAAAAGATGCTCAACATCACTCATTATTAGAGAAATGCAAATCAAAGCTACAATGAGGTATCACGCCACACCAGTTAGAATGGGCATCATCAGAAAATCTACAAACAGCAAATGCTGGAGAGGGTGTGGAGAAAAGGGAACCCTCTTGCACTGTTGTTGGGAATGTAAATTGATACAGCCACTATGGAGAACAATATGGAGGTTCCGTAAAAAACTAAAAATAGAATTACCATATGACCCAGCAATCCCACTACTGGGCATATACCCAGAGAAAACTGTAATTCAAAAAGACACATGCACCCCAATGTTCATTGCAGCACTATTTACAATAGCCAGGTCGTGGAAGCAACCTGAATGCCCATCGACAGATGAATGGATAAAGAAGAAGTGGTACATATATACAATGGAATATTACTCAGCCGTAAAAAGGAACGAAATTGAGTCATTTGTTGAGACGTGGATGGATCTAGAGACTGTCATACAGAGTGAAGTAAGTCAGAATGAGAAAAACAAATATCATATATTAACGCATGTATGTGGATCCTAGAAAAATGGGACAGATGAACCAGGTTGCAGGGCAGAAGTTGAGACACAGATGTAGAGAACAAACGTATGGACACCAAGGAGGGAAAACTACGGTGGGGTGGGGATGGTGGTGTGCTGAATTGGGCGATTGGGATTGACATGTATACAGTGATGTGTATAAAAAAAAAAAAAGAAAGAAAGAATGAAATTAGAACACTCCCTAACACCACCCACAAAAATAAACTCAAAACGGATTAAAGCCCTAAATGTAAGACCAGACACTATAAAACTCTTAGAGGAAAACATAGGCAGAACACTCTATGACATAAATCACTGCAAGATCCTTTTTGACCCACCTCCTAGAGAAATGGAAATACAAACAAAAATAAACAAATGGGACCTAATGAAACTTAAAAGCTTTTGCACAGTAAATGAAAACATAAACAAGATGAAAAGACTACACACAGAATGGGAGAAAATATTTGCAAATGAAGCAACTGACAAAGGATTAATCTCCAAAATATACAAGCAGCTCATGAAGCTCAATATCAAAAAACAAAAAACCCAATCCAAAAATGGGCAGAAGACCTAAATAGACATTTCTATAAGAAGATATACAGATTGCCAGCAAACACATGAAAGAATGTTCAACATCACTAATCATTAGAGAAATGCAAATCAAAACCACAATGAGATATCACCTCACACCAGTCAGAATGGCCTTCATCAAAAAATCTATAAACAATAAATGCTGGAGAGGGTGTGGAGAAAAGGGAACCCTTCTGCGCTGTTGGTGGGAATGTAAATTGATACAGCCACTATGGAGAACAGTATGGACGTTCCTTAAAAAACTAAAAATAGAACTACCATACAACCCAGCAATTCCACTACTGGGCATATACCCGGAGAAAACCATAATTCTAAAAGAGTCATGTACCACAATGTTCATTGCAGCTCTATTTACAATAGCCAGGCATGGAAGCAACCTTAGTGTCCATCAACAGATGAATGGATTAAGAAGATGTGGCACATATATCCAATGAAATATTACTCAGCCATAAAAAGAAACGAAATTGAGTTATTTGCAGTGAGGTAGATGGACCTAGAATCTGTCATACAGAGTGAAGTAAGTCAGAAAGAGAAAAACAAATACTGTATGCTAACACATACATATGGAATCTGAAAAAAAGAAAAAATGGTTCTGAAGAACCTAGGGGCTGGACAGGAATAAAGACGCAGACGTAGAAATGGACTTGAGGACACGGGGAGGGGGAAGGGTAAGCTGGGATGAAATGAGAGAGTGGCATGGACATATATATACTACCAAATGTAAAGTAGCTAGCTAGTGGGAAGCAGCGCATAGAACAGGGAGATCAGCTCAGTGCTTTGTGACCACTTAGAGGGATGGGATAGGGAGGGTGGGAGGTAGGCTCAAGAGGGAGGGGATATGGGGATATATGTATACGTATAGCTGGTTCACTTTGTTATACAGCAGAAACTAACACCCATTGTAAACAATTATACTCCAATAAAGATGTTAAAAAAAATTTTTTTAAATAGAACTAGCATATGATCCACTCTTGGGTATATATATGGAAAAAGGAAAACACTCATTCAAAAGGATATATGCACCCCAATGTTCATAGCAGCACTACTTACAACAGCCAGGATATGGAAGCAAACCAAGTGTCCATCAACAGACAAGTGGATAAAGAAGATGTGGTGTGCATTTGCAATGGAATATTACTCAGCCATAAGACAGAATGGAATCCTGCCATTTTTGGCAATGTGGAAGGATTTAGAAAATATTTTCTTCATTACAATAAGTCAGATAGAAAAAGACAAATACTATGTGATATCACTTATATATGTGGAATATAAAAAATAAAAGAAATGAATGTACATAGCAAAATAGAAATAGACTCACGGATACAGAAAACAAACTAATAGTTAACAGTAGGGAGAGAATATGGGGGAGGAGGAAAATAGGGGTACAGGATTAACAAACTACTATGTATAAAATATATAAGCTATAAGGACATATTGTATAGCACAATGAATTATAGCCATTATCTTGTAATAACTTTTAATGTAGTAAAATCTGTAAAAATCCTGAATCACTATACTGTACTCCAGAAACTGACATATTGTAAATCAACTACGCTTCAATAAATAATAATCATCACCATTCCCCATTTTCTACCACGTTCTTTCAGATGTCACCATCTCCATGAAGTTCTCCTTGATATATGCAGCTAGAAGATGGCCATTCTGTCACCTCTACTCATGTTACTAGTTCTTGCGACACATCACTTCGCATCCCCAGCACTGAGCCACCTTTAAAATACTAAATCTGAATTCCTCACCCTGACCACAGGTTGCTAATGTCCCAGACTATCAATGCTGTCCTGCTGTAACACCCTGACTTTGCTGAAATTCCAGCTTTGACCCCTTCCCTTTTCTCTCAGTCGATCACCGCCCCCCAACCCCTGGGCACACTTTCTTTCCCCATCTTGTTTCTCACTGCAGAGCTCCAACAAGGATCTCAGAAAAGACTGCAAACTACCTTCCACCCTTTTCAACAGCTTGTTATATTAGATAAATTGGGACTTTTTAAAAATCCAACATTGTACACTAAGCCTCATCTAAGAAGATGCTTCTGTGTTCCTTAAAAATCCTGGTAGTTGAGTGATGATGTCACTGTGTGAAGGCAGATGGTGTTAAAGGAACGTGTCAACTCCTCTCAGGTGCATTTGGTAAGTATTAGGGACGGTAGTGTTCAGTGGTCGCGTAATGTGGAAAAGAGACTGCTCTGCCTTCAGCGAGTATCTTCCTGCTGTCTTCAGTGTAATAGTCCATCACTTTCTGGCTTTCTTCCCCATTCCAAGGTAACCATGATAAGCTTCCCAACATGATCCAATTCTAACATTGCTTTTCTTCACTCAGAACTAGAGAAAAATCTCAAACCACATTCAGGTGACAGGACTCTAAATTTAAGGTTCCCAATCTTACCTCGACCCTTAATACCGCTTATAAATTGTTCACATGTCTTCCATCAACCTCTTCTCCCACTTCCCAAAGCAGCAATGCCAACTTCCACTGCACCTCGCACAATCTTCATTGTTCAAATTCACTGTTAACTTCTTTAATAAAGAAGTTAATTCAGTAGAGTAAAATCTAGCATCAATTACCCATATACTCTCCTATAGCAAACAAGTGGTTCCCAGGAGGCCTTACATTTTTGTAAGCATCACTTTAGTGAAGCACTAATACAATGAAAGTTGATGATGGAGAAAAGTGCTGGCTGCTGAGCATGTGCAGTGGTCATCTGTTTCTTTATCCTGATCAGTATCCATTCTTCCTCTCTCTGAGAGCAGCACACCACACTTTCCTAGGACTCGCCAATCAAAGATGTGCTTGTCTCCACCTACGCCGCATGCTGGTCATAGTAACTGGCTTGGGATAGATAGATGACTTTATCAGTAATAAAGTGATTCACATGGGAGGGATTTGACTGAAAAGGTTGGGAAAGGGAGCATCTCTCTTTTATTTCTGGAGTAGCTAAGTGCTTAGAATATAAGCCTGGAGCTAGGGTTGGGCATTTCTTTCCCATTAAGGGAAACTCAGTAGAATGAAGCCTATATAGAAAAGCAGAATCAAGAAATTTTAAAAAATTAAGTCTGATACCTGATGATATTTTTTGAGGAGCTGGGTCCAGTCATATCTGAACATCAGTTTTGGGAACCAGTACCTTTCCATCTTCCATAAAACAACATGAAAGAGTTGGAGTCAGATTTTGATTATTTATTAACAAAAGAATCCCAACTAATATAGCATCTTTCCCTATTCAAGAGGGCAGAAAGAAGAAATAAATAGTCTGTAAATAAATCTAAGCTAAAAAAAAATGGAAGACTTAGACAAAGAAATTGTCTTCTAGGAAGATATAACTTACCAAAATTAACTTAAGAAGAAAAAGAAACAACCTAAAAATACCAATGATCACTAAAGAAATTGAATCAGTAGATAAAAATATACCTTCCAACCCACACAAACACAAAGAATAATATCAAAAGGTCAAGGCCAAGTAATTCTATTAGCAATTTATGCCAAACTTAAAAAAAAATAAAGAACATCTCAAGTAATTTCATAAGATTAATATAAGTTTAAGTCAAAATCAGAAGAGTACAAAAAACAATTATAAGCCAATTTTACTTTTAATATAGAATGAGGCTGGACCAGAAAGGTTTGATTTAAGTTCAAAGACCAGTAGGAATCATGGCAAATCTAATTGATGGTGAGCTTCATTTCAGTTTCCTGATGAACCAGTAAGAAGATAAAACACAAAATATATGAGATAAAGACAGAAGTGAGAAAGTAGATACAGCTTCCCAGTTCTTGCCCAGTTTCCCAGAGAAGTGCTTCCTAAGTTTTGTTTTGAAAGAAGAGAGGGCAGGATGAGAAACACATCACATCAAAAAAGCTTAAGTCACCAGCTTGCTTCCATTTGTACATTAGAAATGGAGAGGGGTCCTATCATCATTCAAGGGTTTCTCTACTACTATATAAAGCAATTCCCTTCTATACTACAGTGACACAATTTGTGTCAATATATTGGTGTTTTTATTGCATCACTAGGACAACAGTAGTCTTAACCATAGCCTATTACAAATATACACAAAACTTCTAAAAATGTGTATCTGCAAATTAAAATCTGCAATGTATTTTAAAAAATTAAAAACAGAAGCAATAAATAGTCTGTGTTCATAAGGGGCTCAAAGAGCAGCAAAGAGGGGCCATGTGATAAGAAGTGGGTTGGAAATATGAGTTCTTATGGAAATTTCTAATTTTTGTTATTATTTTTACAAAACTGAATAATGTTAAGTTCTTGTTAATCTGTTTACCCAATTTCATGCTTCATTAGCTGAAATATATATTGTAGAATGTTGTATATTGTCCTGAATGCCTGCAAAAAATGTGTTCCTTCTGAAATGCCCACACTCTGCTTGAATTCCTCTTCCTCTGGCAGTAGTTCATACTTTCTGTTGGTATTGCTATGATTCCTCTGTGTCTGCCTTTAGGCTTGTGTGTGTTCCAGTGAATTCTTCATTCTTTTCATCTGTTTCCTTTTAAAGCTGTTTTAAGGTTCATTGCTCCTTAACCTATTCGGCCTCGCAGCTCTTCCAGTCCAATCTAATTCCCCAATTGGGGCTTATGCTATGCTGTCAACAACTTTTTGTTTTTCTTTCACTAACTTTTGGTGACTCCTTGATCACATTCAGGGTGCAAAAATGCTAGAAGTGAACAGTCAACCAATCCACAACGCTTACAAGCAGCACACATGACAGAACCTATTTGGAATCCTTTTCCATGATGTACTAGCTAATGCAGCTAAACTCTGTAGCATCCATTCACCCTCTGGAAGAAACCCAAATAGCAACACAAGACAGGGTCAAGGATTAACTGATGCTAATAGAAATGTTCACAGTGATAGCCCAGACAAAACAGGGCATCCCAACTGATGAAGGCCTGCATATCAATCATTACAACAGTATGGGGAGGTACGCTTTCCTGGGAAGGAAAAAAAACCCTTTTGTTTGTAATGGAGCTTAATAGTCCACATCTTGTCTGCTAGTGGCATTGACTGTGGTAAGAACTACATACCACAAGAAGAGTTCATAATGGCAGCGTGAGCCACAAATATGAAGTTTATTCCATGTCTAAGCCCATAAGCTCAATGCAGTACTTCATGGCTCTTCATCTTTTTCCATATTATATTAGGCTGATCCTTTCAGCAGGAGTTTTAATGCATTGTAAACCTATTTGGTGGCCAGCTTTAAAAGCATTTAATAAAAGGAACATAGAGGAAACATCATCAATGAGCAAGGTTGGCCTTAACGATTCCTTTATCTGTTTATTATTATCTCCTGCTTCCTAGAGATGATGGGTCAGCAGTTCTACAAATCAAGCTGAAAAAAAACCTGAGACTTTTAGGAGCCAAAGGCCCTTCATCCCTGCAGGATAATGCAGCCTACTAGCCTTCCATAATGGGCAGGTTGTGGTTTATTCTGTTTCTTTGAAGGGACTTTCTGCAAGGAATTTTATGGCTCACACAGGCTTTGTGTGAGCATTAAGCAATCTGTAGCATGTGTGGGAAGAGAAAGCACTTGCCCTGAAAGCTGTGACGTCAATTTTCCTTCCTACTTGCTGCCCAGGAGTCTCCATTAGACCCAACGTCTCTTTGGAGAAAGCACTGGAAAAGCAGTAGACTACATTCATTCATTGGACGTGCAACTCAGGCATTCTTGGGGGACAGCCTGAACTTCTCTGCTCACTAAATCACTGAGGTGGAGAGATCTAACCTGAAGAGAAGAGTTTAGGAAAAGTACTTCTGCTTCCTGAATAGGGGCCAGCCTTGCTTTGAGGGTATCTGGGGAGGTGATGCTCGTTCCCATCTTTGTTCTTAGTTGACCCAGTCTTTCCCTTTGGCAAACACACATTTCTCCAGACAGAAGCATTATGTTGACTTCCACTGGAAAGATCTACAAGCAAAGGTGAAGCAGAACTATATGGAGAAAATGAAAATAGAACCCGTGGGATAACCTGCCACTTTACAGAAGTAAATATGACAAACTTCGACCCACAGGAAACCATTTTATGGCAGAGGGTTTGTCCTTTCAAAGAAAGGACTGGGCATTTTATTTTTCAAAATGAAACCTTAGATTAGTGAAACTATTGCCAGGTGCCTGGTGGAAATGATTTTATCCATAGGGACTTCATGGGGCTCTCTCGTGGAAAGAAAAATTAACCTTCAATAAATAAAAAAACTTTAAACTTCATGTTGGTAAAATTAGTCTTACATTTGAGTTCTCATCAAGGACTAATATATATATAACACTTGAAGTTTTTCCATTAAACCGTTTTTGAGTTATGAGTGACAAAAAAAAATGTTTGAACAAATTGAAGGAAAAAAATGAAAAGACAGAGCTCTCATGTCCCTGAGCTGGAAAGTATGGTATTTACATCTCTGACAATTCTCTAAGCATCGTCCCCCACCCCCATGTAGCTCTGGGCAGGTGCCATTATTTACAAGTTTTAGGTAGAAAACCTTTTACCTTCAGCATTTACTTTAATTCAACAAATATGTGTACCTACTAAGGGCAAAACTGTGTATGAAGCACCCAAAACGTGTGATTGTGATACAGCATTTGGATTTTTTCTTTATAAAAGAGCAAGCTTTGTGTAATGAGGAATAATGACTATTTAAATTTTGGAAATGTCAAATTCGAAATGTCTGCAAAGGAGGGAGGATGTTTGTCAGGCAGCTGGGAATTTGGTCAGGAAACAGATGAAATTGGGTACATTGGGGTGGTAGTCTTACATGTCACATGATATAATACATTTCCAGTGGAAAATTATTAAATTAATTTTAACACATATTTAAAATCTTCTAAGTTGAAGGTATACAGCAGGGTTGTTTGATTTCACATGTATTGTAAAATGATAACCACAATAGTCTTAGTTAACATCCATCTTCTCATATAGATGAAAGAAAAAGAAAAGACAAAAATCTCCGTGTGATGAGAACTCTTAGGATCTACTCTCTTAACAACTTTCCTAGGTATCATACAGCAGTGTTAGCTATAGTTGTCATGTTGTACATTACATCCCTAGCACTTATTTACCTTGTAACTGGAAGTTTGCACCTTTTGACCACCTGCCTCTAATTTCCCCTTCCTCATCCCCCTCCTCTGGTAACCACAAATCTGATTTGTGAGTTTGGTGTGGATTGTTTGTTTGTTTGTTTTGTTTTTGACTCCATGTATAAGTGAAATCATACACTATTTGTCTTTCTTTCTCTGACTTATTTCACTTAGTATAATGTCTTCAAGGTCCATCCATGTTGTCACTATGGTAGGATTTCCTCCTCTTTATGACTGAATTATATATGTATATATATCTCACAACTTCTTTATTTCTTTATTTAGATTGTTTCTATGTCTTGGCAATTGCAAATAATGCTGCTATGAATGTGGGGGTGCAGATATCTTTTTGAGATAGTGCTTTTGTTTCCTTTGGATATATTCCCAGAAGTTGAATTGTTGGATCATATGGTAGTAAATACACTTTCCCTTGAAGCATTTCACAGTGAATATGTTCAGTTCTCCCCACTGCCAGCCAGCTAAGTGAAGGTCTCAGGGAACTACATTAACTCTTTGAGGCTACCTACCCAGGACCATGAGGAATGATATTGGGTCCAATAACACGGTAGCGCCTGGGAAGGAGGAGAGGGCGGAGTGGGGAGCTGGGCTATAGAACTGGTAAGGGAGAATTTTCTAAAGAGTTGGTAAATATCAGAGAATTTCCCATAAAGAGTAAAAAATTTTCAAAAAAAAAAAAAAGGCAGCAAAGTCGGAATTGGTTACTAACCCACTTAAAATTTATCATATTTTTTTTTAATCCTTAAAAATATCTCCCCTCTGAAATTTAGTCAGAAGTCATTTCTAACATTGGGAATTGTGCTGAAGTCCAAACAACTCAGACAGGATTTGCTACTATCCTGCAATGTTAATTGTCAGCCTATATCACATTTTTGGTGTCCCATTCATTCATTCACCCCTTTATTATTTAAGTTTTTTTCATGCACAATTACTGATATCATTTTCCTAAGGCAGAAGCCCTACACAAAATGCCCATTAGGCTGTAAAACACTTTTCTTAAGGGAAGAAAACAGAGCTGATATTAAGCAAAATCCTTCAGAGACATTTGAATGAATCTGGTTCTGGTATGTACTTTAGCCAGTAATTTATTTTTCATTTAACTAAATGCCTTAGTTTCTCCTTTTATAAAAATGAAGTAAAAAAAAATAATGAAGTAACACTGTACCCCTGAAACTAACACAACACTGTAGATCAACTATACTACAGTAAAAATTGCCAAAATAAGAAACCAAACAATAAAAAGAAGTAACACTAGGCAGGAGAAAGATTTGTATTTGCTTTAGAGGTTTATCTAGCTGATGCATTACTAAAAGCTGGAGCTACTGATGCTATTAGATAACATTGGACGTCATGTCCTCCACAAATTATCTCGTAACAAACCAGACCTTAGAAGAGACAACATGGGAGCATCTTGTTCCAATAAGGAATGATCCATCATACTGCATCTGGTAAATTCAATTAATCAGTAAGAGGTTAGTTTGTGTCACACCAAATATCAAAGTGATTGATTAAAAGTGTTTTTCACTTTTCATAACTTTGGCATCTTATTGTCTGCTTGCCATATAGCTCTGCATTCAGATCGTGGGTGATAGAGTCAGACAGACCTGGGATTGGAGTCCCGTCCCACTACTAATAGCTACCTCACTTTGGCAAGTTAGTTCACCTCTCTGACCCTCAGTATCTGTAAAACGAGGATTTATAATAATTCCCACCTCAAGAGTTATTATGAGAATTAAAGGAGGCAATACATGAAAGGCTTTGAACGGTGTCTGGAGAGTAATAGATATTCTCTCTATATTTTTAGTTTTAGTGTTAGTAATCTGATTCGAATGTACAAAGTTCAAACAAGTTGAAAAAATTAAAGACAAAAATGATTATGATAATTAGAATTACCTTGTCCCTGAGTGTTTGGGGATGGAAGACGGTACAAAATCCCTCTCTTTTTCCCTCTCTCCTCCTTTTTTTAAAAGAGGCTATTTCATTCTCTTCCTTTTTTACTCTGTCGAAGCACTCACCTGCTAAGGACCCTTTTTCCCTCCTCAGAGCACATACCAAGTCAGATCCCCAATAGCCTTTGAACCCTTATAGAAGTCATACAGCCAAGCGAGGCAGCAAAGACTAGACTTCTGCTACGTCAATTATGATATTTTGGCAACATGATATCTTGGCAGCCCTTTTTCATTACACTGCTGGCAATGGGCTGACAAAATGAAGTTGTACGGGAAAAACATAAAAGCCTGGAATGCAAATTGGTTTAGTCTCGAGTTCTTGGGATGGAAAGAGTTGCTTTGCAAGATGCCTCCCATGGAAGGAAAATAGTTCTGCTGGATGTCAATTTGGGTATCAGGGAACATGGTCTGGTAGTGTTCCATACTACTGAGGACCAAAGCAAAATTCTTTCCTTGAACCTACTTGGAATTATACATTTGGTTTCTGTTGAAACTCATAATAGAAACTGAAGTTCACACAAAGATGGATACAGTTTAGAGTGGATCTGAATTTAGACAATTACATTTTTAAAGAACCATTTGTTAAGTCGTAGGATTTTTAGAAACAAAAATAGCATTTGAAGGTATAAAGATTTGACTGGAACAATTTAAAACAATAAGCCAGTATTCACATATACTAGTGCTCATTCATTTTTTAGTGAGAAAATGATTATTGTCTCATGAATTGTAGCTTTCTTGTCTGGCCCTAAATAATGCAACTTTAGTGAGGAAAATCTGGCCTCTAAGACACATCACAAACAGTTACAAATAGAGCAGTTAAATTACTCTATTCCTTAGTAGCAGAAGTTTTCATTATAAATACAGATATTAAAAGGTTCATCATTCGTATATGTCCATGCTCTAATCTGATTCTTGACAAACATAGAAATGAACTCTTCCATATGTGGGTGAAGACGTTTTCTTTTCATTCTTTTCAATTTTTCTAGAGATACAAAAAGCTCATTTTGCGAAAGCATCTTTCTCGCGGACTAATACCCTTTTAACATATTCCCTGAGCTTTCAGGGTAAAGATGGAGACAGGAGTGAATCCCACTCCTGTATAGCATCTGTTTTTGGTTTTTAATTGCACAAATCCTCTGTGAATATATTATTTTTGTAGGAAAATTAAACAATACAGATTAATTCCCACCAGGCTTTTTCACTGGAGCTTCAGCCAAAAAATTTTGGATTTCTTGTTTGAGGAAATCTTCCTGGTTATAGTGCATGCTGAATATGTTTGAAGAGCAGATTGGACAATTAACTCTTCTGTACACAGACTCTTGGTAAGCTCCCTGTTTTCTGGCCTATGTCTCATGGTTGCCCTCTATTACAACTGGTGATTAAAGTCCTGAGCCTACCCAAGATTATTATCCAGAGTTCTCTAATGTGGTTCCCAAACCAGCAACATCAGTACCACTTGAGAACTTATCAGGAATGCAAATTCTCTGGCTCTGAATTCTCTGACCGACTGAATCAGAAACAGTGGGATGAGGGACTAGCAATCTGCATTTTAGCAAGCATGACAGGTAATTCTGATGCCCGCTGGCATATGGGCACCATAGATTTGGAGCAAATTGGCTCCTTTGGAGGACAGATCTGCTGTCTATGCTCTAGGCTCTGGTTTCTCTGCCCTGCTGCACTGATAACCACCCTTCCACCTGCTCTCAAGCTTTCTAATACGTGTTAGAAAGTCCATGGTCTATACCATAGGGGACCATAGACTTTCTAATACATGTTAGAAAGTCTATGGTCCCCAAATGACCTCATTCCTATTCTCTTTATTTGTGTGTTCTTATAGCATTTTAATTTCTTTTCTACTGTATCTATTCATTGTAGTTTGGCCATGTTTAGAATTTGGAGTTCAAAATCATTTTCTTCCTGAACTTTGATGTCCCTAGGTTGTATATTTTATTCATTTTGTTTGACTCTGAGTGGGACTGTACAGATAAATATTCAATCTTGAGGATTTATTAATTTTTACAATCACAATTTCCTATATTGTTAATTACTTAACAGAAATTATTTTTGTTTTGTAAATGCCCTAATGAGATTATCTTGTCCTGATAAAGATATTAATAATACTTATGCAGTGTACTTATGTTTGTTTTGTTAATTTGATTTTCTCAGCTGTTAAACACTCTTGTTCCTTGTTGAAATTGGTACCTTTTGATTCAAGTTTCCATGCTGGCTCATCTATGAATGCGATTTCTATTTAGAGCAATCTACTACAGTATTGTTTTGAATGGGAAGGGAGGAGAGAGGAAGGAGACACCATGTGACAACAGCTGATTTTCTGGATGTGAGTTCACACCTGTTCCTCCTGGATCCACAAGACGCCTGGAGCACCGCCTACCTCCCAAGTTCATGCACCCACACCCTCTGTCCTGTCTGGGGGCAGATGGTTTCTTTCCATATTATCCTCGTCACCACACTCTGAGCCAGTTAAGGCACATTCTTCTCACTCTAAATTTGGGGGGAACTGAAGCACAGTGGAGTAAAGTGATTTGTTCTAGCGTTCCACTAAGCAGTGTTGGAGCCAAGATCAAAAGGAATCTCCAGACTCCTGCCTGGGTCTAAACCTATTTCCTGGATCATGCCAAGCAGATCTTTTGTCTTGGCCTGAGTTGATTAATTGCCATTAAATGACTGACCAACTGGAGAAAAGAGTGTTAAAGTGTAAAAGCATCTCATTGGAGTGGGGGGCAAAATTGACTATTCTTTAAAACAAGAAAAAATGGGGAGTTCCCTGGTGGTCTAGGGGTTAGGATTCGACGCTTTCATTGCCGTGGTCCGCGTTCAATCCCTGGTTGGGGAACTGAGATCCCATAAGCCACGCAACGCGACGCTGCCAAATAAAGAAAAAACTGTATATTTTTTCCCATAAAATGATATTGGACTGAAAGAATCATGGAAAACAACATTTTTCAGGGTGAATGTTAAAGTCAGTGGCCACCAAGGTTAGCCAAGGTGTTCTCTTCTGCTTCTGCCAGTTCTGCTGCCACCATCACCACGCACGTTGAGCAATCTGGGCCTCTGATCTGACCAAGGATATAGCTAAGCTGTAAAAATTTGATGGAATCCTCATTGAGCTGAGGCACTCGTGTGGAAGGTGACCCAACACAAGCAATTGCTCAATGACGCCAGTGTCGTAAAAGGGAATTCTGCACGTCTGGGCATACATGCTAGAAAGACAGTGTAGTTTGGTCAGAATATCTATGTCATCTCAGAAATTGTAAGAATAACATCTCCGACTGGAATTTTAGGCCAAGGGTAAGTAATAGACTAATTCTTAAGTGCTGAGCTATTTTAGGATGATAGGACCATGGGATGATTTTATTTTAAAGGTTCTTTATGATTTCCAGACATCAAATAATAATGTTGTATCAGATAGCTCTGGCTGCATTACAAACTACCCTAAAACATATTGGCATAAACACAAATAAACTATTTCATTCACAGATATGCAGTTAGCAGTTTGGGCCACTTTGACTGATCTGACGTGAGTTCTCTCTTGTGTCTGCAGTCAGATGTGAGATCAGCAGAGGCAGGCTGGCCTTGAACAGGGACACCTCAGTGTCTTCCCTATATCAAGGAGTGAATTTACACTGCTGCTATCATGATTTTAGGATGCGTTCGTTGTTGAGGATGAACCATGAATCCTCTCCTTGTCTTGTTAAAAATACACTTGTAATTATTCAGCTTAAAAAATTCACTAAAGAAAATAATATATTGGTTTATTTGAGGTCCCCAGTCCTTGAGTTCTAGGAATGGAAATTTTTTATTTTCCAGTCATTTCTATCAGTTGTGCTGCCAGCTCTCTTCCCGTTAACAATCTCTCAATCCAATCTCATGGCTTTGCTGTCATCTTCAGTTATTCACACGTGGTCCAGACCAACCTCCCGTTAGAGTCAAGGCTTTTCCCCTGAGATGCATGAAGTTTGTTCAGCCTTTGGTTCCAGTGGCTTGCTCTGCTCCTTCCTCCTTGTATTTTTCCTCTAGTGTTAGTGCGGGGAAGAGGGAGGGAGATCTGTCTCCCAACATGCATGGCAAATAAGCTGTCCTCTTCTTTCTTGGCCCAAACTACTCTTCCTTCATGTGAGCGACCACACTTCAGCAGTGCAAAATTTCCTGTTGCTTTTCTGTGGCCAGCTTCCTTCGTCAAGCTGTGATCTCTGAAGAAGAAGTGGGTAGGAAGACGTCCCAAGACCCTGTTGGCACTGGACGCAACTCCAAGGGATTTCCTTTAGAAGTCTGAATGCATCTTCAAAAGTCAAGCATCACTTGGCCACCCTATCACATCCCAGCCTGTAGTGGTCCCCAGCAAGCTCAGAGCCACCCCTCCCCACCTCCTCTCTACTCTGCATCCTTTCCCAGCCCATTCATGGGAACCCTGAAATAAGAGATCCAATTCCTGCCTCCTCCATCTGGCTTTATTATCCCACCATCTTTCCTCAGTGCACCAGCCCCTGAACACCAGAGCAAGCCAGCAAGCCCTGTTACTTAGGAGACATCATGTGGGGAAGAGTGTCTGTTTCTTGCTAACACCTACAAACATTATGAGGAAGTCTTTTATCTCCCAATCCCTTTGGCTTCAGAGGAGAAACCAGTAAGTGCCTGCATGTCTTTCCTTTAGGGAAGTCACAGGAGGTCAGGGCCTCTAAAAGTTATCTCCTGGCCCTTTTCCAGTTTTCTTTATATAAAGAGAGGCTAAGTGGACAGTGGGATGAGAGAGGTTGGAAAAAGTGTTTATCTCTGATTCTGCTGAAATGGTACCTTTCAGCAAGCCCTTCAGGAGGGTGATTGCCACCCCAGCCTGAAGTTCTCTCTGAATTTAGAATGCAGAACACATAGTGGCCTTTGCTCTCAGCTGTGAGTTCTAGGAGCCAATACTGGGAAGTTAAAAAAGATCGCACAAGGTGTTTTACACTATCATGCTATACTGCTAAGCCTGTAATTATAGGTAAACATTAAAAAGAGTCCCAGTTGCAACTTCACTGTCATTGTGAATGGAAATCTCTTACTCCAACACCTGTGGCCCCTTTTCCTTTATCCATTTTGTAGACCACTCTTCTTTTTTTTTCTCTGCAAGTCAAAACAATTTATTGTAAGGGTTTAAGAGTGTCTTTACAGGCATCGATTAGTTTAAATATCACCGCTCATTCCCTTCCCTTCAGCACCAAGAAAATTGATGTGAAGGGCTGTCTTAAGTTGGTTTTCTCTATCAGTCTTTTATCTGACAAGACACCTTTGGCAAAGTAATGACAAAGACTCATCAATATGCTCCTTTCCATCTGCCTGGCACTGAAATCAATGGACTGCTGAGGAAGTCCCTCTATCAGCATTGTCGGAAATGATCACCGTGCTGGACAGAGCCTGCTCCCTGATTTCTCTGAGCACTCATTCATTCCTGAAAGCTTTCTCTTGGCTGTTACAACAATGACCCTGCTTAGAGGTCAGAGACAGAGATTCTGTACAATCAAAGGGTGCTCAGTAAGTCTGGGAAGGGGAGACCGTCTCAGAGTGTGAGATGATATAATGGTCTGCAGAGCTGGCCCCTGGGAGGAAGCACATTCTCCATCTCTGGGACATGTGACCTGCAGGATCTGTGTTTGTGGGCCTGGAAGCCCTAATTTGTCATAAGTGACAGCTGGGATTAGAGGGTTACACTCAGCCCCAAGGAAGGGATTTACCCAAGCAAAAGTGGTTGGATGGGCATCATTGATTTTCCGAAGAAAATTTAAAGAATTCATCAAAAAAATTAAAGTAATAAAATATAGATATGATCCCAAAAATATTTTGTTATGATTAGTTGATGATAATAATTCAGTAGACAAAAACAATTTGTCAGGTATCTTTGAACATATTGAGATAATTTTCGTTTCTCAGTGATAACAGGAATTATCACGTAGAACAGAGTTCCACTAGCCATCGGAAACCTCAAGAATTAGGCTTCCCGGGCTTCCCTGGTGGCGCAGTGGTTGAGAATCTGCCTGCCAATGCAGGGGTCACGGGTTCGAGCCCTGGTCTGGGAAGATCCCACATGCCGCGGAGCAACTGGGCCCGTGAGCCACAATTACTGAGCCTGCGCGTCTGGAGCCTGTGCTCCGCAACAAGAGAGGCCGCGATAGTGAGAGGCCGGCGCACCGCGATGAAGAGTGGCCCCCGCTCGCCACAAGCAGAGAAAGCCCTCGCACAGAAACGAAGACCCAACACAGCCAAAAAAATAAATAAATAAATAATTTTAAAAAAAAGAATTAGGCTTTCCTGACTTGAAAGCTGCTGGGCTTGTCCTTATCCTGAAAGAATAATGTTCTGGGAACCCACAGCCTTCACTTGGAACTCTAACCTAAGGTAGAGGAAAAACTGAAGAGCGTTGATTTCAGGGAGTGACATCCAAATTATTCTGACTGGTGAATATCTAAATCATCAGGGCAGTTGAAGATACAAAAAATCATGCCCTAAAAGGCAAGAAGTTTCTTCCCCCCCAAAACCAAATTTTGCTTATTTAGAGGGAACTTTCTTTTGTTCCACATACTGGCCAGCAGTTATATACTTTTTTCCCCAGAAAACAATTGCTCATTCTAAAGTAGCAATGTTGACTCTTTTGAGATATTTTCCCCCTCTCTTCCTTGTCCCCACTGGTGGTGAAATCCCACAAGCGTTGACAATCTAGTTCAAATCCTGGGAAGCTGTAAAGGTACATTGGTAAGTAATACATTCAGTGACAACTGTCAAGAATTCCTCTGAGGAGGTAGGTAGTGTGTACTTCAGTGACATCTTGCTAATGGGGTGGCCAAGAAAAAAAAAAGCAAACTAAACTTGCCTGAAAAGAGGATGTGTGGGTGCTTAAGGGAAACCCTGCAGGAACACTGATCATGATGCCAGCGGCCAGGGTACATCCTTAGAGGTAAATATCCTGTAAAAGCCCAAAAAGCATAGTCAAAACATGGCTAAAAATCCCAAAGGATGAGGGAAAGAGAAACTACAGCACATATAGGTCTAAGGAGAGAAGCAAGACCTCAAAGGAGTCGAGTGGTCGGAGCTAAAGAGATTAGAATTAAGTCAGGAAATGGTGTAGAAGACGAGTTCACTGTTTCTGAGATTATGGACAAGGGATTCACCTCAATGCAACAGTGAAAGGGGAATAAAAATTAGACGGAATTTAATGTTAGCCGATACATCAAGTAGGCATTAATTTCTACTTCTAGCTAGGAGGACAATAGCCAAGAATTCAATGACCTGAAAGCCTTGATGTTGCCTCCAAGATTATGTAAATTACTCCTAGAAAATAATTTTGATGTGAGACAAAAATGTTTATTGTCACCCAAAGCCACTGCTTTGCTAACAGCCAGGGCTGGTTTCATTGGCAGTGTCACAAGGCCCCACGTTTAGAAGGGCCCTGCACTTGGTTTAACACTCTGTTGTCAAGTGGTGCATCTTGAAATTCTCCATAGTTTTCAACAAAGTGCTCCACATTTTTATTTCACACTGAGCGCCACAGATTCCCCCAAACATTCTCCGCCCTCCAGGTGGCCCGGTCCTCCTGGAGAGTCTGGGTCCCTCTGCAGCGTAGAGGACATTTTTATCCATCTGAGCCGTACACTTCAGTCTCACTCCAATTGCCAGGAAATTGGTTTAGATCTAGGTAGAAGATGCCATTCAAACAGATGAGAACCAAGAAGAGGTAAGCTGGGAAGTTCCTGGAAAACCTTTCCTCAAACTTAAAAAGGGACAGTGGAGGAATGTTCCTTTTGTTCTGATCTCAGGATATTGATGAGTGAGTCTACTGGAGTATATCCTGAATCTGATCTTCTCCTTCCCCCCTCTATTATAACCCAGTCACCTCTCACCTGGGCTGCTTCAACAGCCTATAAGCACCCTCTGTATTTCCCCTCTCACCCCTTCACAGTTAATTCTCCATGAAGCAGGAAGAATCTATCTTTTACAAACACACATCATGTCGCCTACCTGCTCAAAACTCTCCCCAAACTTCCCACTTTCTGATAAAATTCAATATTCTAACCACGGCCTGTCAAGCCCTTATGATCTGACATTTGCCTACCTTGGTCCTATAAATCGTCTCCCTACTCACTACTTTCCAGCCACATTGGCCTCCCTGCTGTCTCTCAAACATGTCAACCATGCTCCTACCCTAGAGGCACTTACTTGGAAACACTTTCCTGAGAAGTTCCCATACACACTCCCTTCCTTCATGTAAGTCTTTCCTTGTAGCCAAGGAAAACTCCCTGGACAATCATTTACAAAGTAGCCCCTCCAATATCCTGTATTACCAAGCCCAGCTTCATTGCTCTTCACTATTCACCCCCACTTCTTTTTGGTCTCAGTTCCCATTAGAATGTAAACTTGATAAAAGCACAGAAGCTTATCTGATAATATAGTAGGACATCTACCTGGAAACTTATGGGCAACTTATTCCACTGGGTCCACATAGTCCTATCATATCCCCAGTACCTAGAACCTTCGCACCAATATTCACTTGACAAATAACTGTGGAATAAATGAATATACATTATGCCTAGAGCTGCTACAACCATCCTGTGATGCTAAAGGAATTTCTTGACTTGTGATGGAAGGTGGTACAGAAAGAATTCAAATTCGCTGTGACATCCCTGAGCTGTGGAATCCATCAATCAAGCACAACCTACCTCCTTCTTGTCCTGTGAGACAGTAAGATGTTTAAGTCACTTTAATTTGAATTTGCTGCTTACTCACAGCAAAAAGTGTCCTAACTGATGCATAATTCTAACCTTCTAGAAAATTTTGACATTTAAAATCTGGAATATATCATTCAAGAACATTTTTTTCTTTCCATTTCTCATATAATCTGGATAAATTCAGCTAAATGGTTTATAACTTTTAGGATTAACTTGATGGTACTAATCAGATCACTTACGTACCATAACCCATTATTACAGGCATTTGAATTCTCCCATTGAGATAATGATGCCAAAACAATTTTCTTATGCAACCAGGCAAAACTGAATTATAAAATTTACAATAATGGAAAGGAAGAAATCAACAACAACAATACACACACACAAAACAAAAAACACCCAAAACCTTGCCTTTCAGAATACTTGTTTTCAAACATCTTTCAGATAAAAGTGTTTGCAACTTCTTAGAAACGTTCAAGTAGAAAATGCTTCTGGAGGTTGACTATGTAAGAGAAAAGAATGTATTACAGAGAGTCTGCTAAAGTCTAGACCATAGACATATTGCATCCTTCAGAAATATCTACCATATTCTCAAAGATATTGAGTTAATCTTCAAGAAGGAAATCTTTCAATTCCCAATATTTCCCTATGAATTCATTGTTAATAAGTGTGACTATATTATTACCACTTGGAATTAGTTCATTTTTGTATTGAACACTTACTTTGTGTCAGGCTTACAGGCACTAGGGAGGTGTATGTGAATAAGATATAGCTCCTATTCTCAAGGGGTTTAGCTTAGAGATAAAGGCCTCTTGAAAGCCTTTACGCTAGAATGCATCACAATAGGCACTGAGATATTTTTCCCAGCTCAGAGGCCTATGCAGTTAATTGCAAACTTCCTCATCTACACTAGAGCTTTGGCTGGTGAACTGCAGCCCCAGAATCTGCCAAAAGAGAGCACCAGTCACACGGTAACCTAGGACTGTTTATGTAAATGGTGCCACCTGATGTCAGGCAGTGCCCAGCCTGCATGCCCTGGGATAGGCCCCAGTCCATTCTCGACTGTCCTTAACCTTGCCACTGGAGATACATTTAGAAACATATGGCCAGCTTATTCCACTGACTCTCACATGATTGTCATTCCTGATCAGAGGCTAAAATGAAAGTCTCTCTAGCCCTCTTTCCTCTCCCTTAGTCTTTTCCAATACTGCTCATGTTATGGGTTGAATTGTAACAACACTCTCCCCCCAAAATAAAAGATACATAGACAACCTAACTCCCAGCACCTCAGAATGTGACCTTATTTGGAAATAGGGTCATTGCTGATGTACTCGGAAGATGAGGTCATCCTGGAATAGAGTGGGCCCCTAATTCAATATGGTGTCTTTATAAAAATATCACAAGAGACAGAGACACAGGGAGACCTCCATGTGAAGGTGAAGGAGGAGATTATGGAGATGCATCTACAAACCAAAGAACGCCAACAATGGCCAGCAAACCACCAGAAGCTAGGAGAGAGAGAGGCCTGAGACAGATTCTCCCTCATAGCCTTCAGAAGGAACCAACACTGCCGACACCTTGATCTTGGACTTCCAGTCTCTAGAACTGGGAGACAATAAATGTCTGTTTTTCAAGCCACCGAGTTTATAGTATTGAGTTATGCAGCCCTAGAAAACTAATACAGCCCATCTGTTGCTCTTGTTCCCGTAAAAATCTTCTTTAGCTGTGACCTCTGGAACCTCCATTCCATGCTACTTTAACTTCCCAACATCTTTGTTTTCTTCACCAAATAATTTCTCAACTTCTGGCACTCCCTTGAGGATAGTGTTTTCCATGTGGTTTTTCTGAGTACTAGTCATCAAGTACTAAGCCGGTATTCTTGGCTCCCTGTTGTTATTTCCAGGGAGTTACTCCTCCAATAGGTTGTAAAATTCCTTCTTGCTCTGCAGTTGAAGCCATTGGATATCTTCTACTCCCT
This sequence comes from Eschrichtius robustus, assembly GCF_028021215.1. Lineage (NCBI taxonomy): Eukaryota > Metazoa > Chordata > Mammalia > Artiodactyla > Eschrichtiidae > Eschrichtius > Eschrichtius robustus. Next base: position 37,713,180 of record NC_090827.1, read on the forward strand.
CTCATCACTGTGATCTTCCAACCATTCCATCATATTCATGGATACATTTGATACCTGCTTCAAACTCTTCATCTTTACCTCAAGTCCTGTCATCATCTCAGGCATCTTTGATGGTCACATGAATAAGCCACCAAACTCAGTCCAATGACTCATTGCTCTCTTCAGACCCAATGGTTACTGTCCTCTGCTTCATTCACTGACATCTTAGGCGCCTTGTCTCACCTGGATCTGCTCTACATAAAAAACCCTTAGATTCCAATATTCTACTCTCTAGCCACAACCTCCTGTCCTTCATCATTTTTCTCATGGTCTCTTTCCTGCTAAACTTTGTTCTTCTGGCTCCATAGAGATCTCTAAGCTCTCAGTGTCTCCACATTCTCCCAGGTGATTAGACACTTCCTGGCTTTACTTTCTTTCTAGACCAGATCTCTTTGTTGATCACCAACAATTTCAGTAAAGTATAAAAGTATAGATGGTTTTGGAGATATATCATCAAAGGTGTGTTTGTGTGTGTGTGTGTGTGTGTGTCAGAAAAAGAGAATGAGGAAGAGATAGAGGCAAAGGCATAAAAAGAGACAGAGACAGAAAGAGAAAGAGACAGACAGAAGGAGAGAGAAACCTGGTAGAATGCTAATGGCTAGGATAATTGGGCCACTCTAATCCTTTTCAATTTATTTCAGAATGTCATAGTTACCTATCTCACCTAAAATTTTGGTTATATCACTCATTTGCTTGTAGTTCTTCAGTTGTCCCCCATCAGTTATAGAACTGAGTTCAAGCTCCTTAGACTGGCTTCCTGGGCTAGTAATAATTTGACTTTGTCTACCCTCTAGAATCATTTCCCAGTACTTCCTACCTCTCACATCATGCAATTTGGAGGTTTCTTCTTTTTCATATGCTTCTGCCTACAGTCTTATTTTCTCTTCCTTATGTAATCCCTTAAGGAGATCCCTCTCACCCCCATCTTCTGGTGAACTCCTAAGCATCCTTCAAAACTCACTGAAAACCTGCTATCACTTTTATATACTTCATAGCTTCCTGTGGATAGAATTTCTGAGTCCTGTCTTTAAGGCACTTTTTTACTGTGTGCACACTTCTACAATTGCACTATTTTTTGTTTTCACTTTTCCCCCATGAATCTTCAAGACAGTGCAGAGTTTTTCAACCTCAGCACAGTTGAAGAATTCTAAATTCAAGGACCATCTCTCCAAGTTGTGACAACCAAAAACATCTCCCAGATGTTGCCAAATGTCCCCCAGGAGCACAAAATCACCCCCAGTTATAGTATAAACCACTCCAGGTTGTGCCTTGTCTTTTTCACCTTGTTAAGCTCAGAAACTAGCAGCTCATAACACTCAGCCAGTGTTTAATGAATTGATCTGAACCACAGAAAGTATGACACTCCTCCCGCAAAATGCCACAGACTGCCCAGGCGGTGTCAATAGCATTCTTTCAGTTATTTCTAAATAAAGATATTTTCCAGTTAAACATGATGTTTCACTACTAAGAAGGACAAAGGCATTCTGAGTTTTCTTTCTAAAAGCAAAGGACATATTTGAAAAAGTTTTCTTAGCCCTGTAGCCCAAGGCTATTTTTGACTGTAGAGCTCTTGAAGCCTCGTGGGCTCCCTCTCCGCCCATCTGTTTCCTCACCCTTTTGAATCCCTTTCTGCCCATCCCCCCCCTCCCCAGCGGTTTCATTCAGCATCCTCACACAGCGCTAGTGTAGAGCCCAATGGTAGGTACCTGCCTGCAGCTGCTCAGAACCAAAGCCCAGCAAAGGTGAAGGGCTCAGTGGCTGACCGCCAAGTCCATTGTCTGTCTATTTCCTGGGCCAGGGCATCTGGCTCCTGTTTACTGGGCTTTTATCTGCATTTATCTTTACAACCAAATGAATTTAAATTATGTCTTTATCTTTTACTACTGAGGCGGCCTAAATCCCCTTTCTATCTTCATATGACTTCCTAGTACAGCCCATTTTCTCCTCTAAGAGAGGGTTATAAATACTGTGAGATGGGAAATGGACCATTTCTAGGAAAGCCATGAGAGCCCAGCTTGGTGTGTGGAGGAAAGACTCAGACTTCCCAGCATCACAGGGTAGGACTCCAAGAGGATATTTGATATTTAAAAAAGAAGATAACTCATGGCTTTTCTCCCACCTGCCAAATGACAGGCCTTGTGCTCTTCTGTTTGCATAATAAATTATGGAAAAGGAAAGAGACTACGGAAAACTCAGCATGGTAAAACCAAATGGAGAATTTTTTTCCTTAAAGCAACTGTACAAATTAGAAGATACCTGATGGACCATTTTGACAGAGCAGTGGTATCTTCACTCAATTGTGTCTGCTTTTTGCTTTCTCTGCCTTGGGCTTTGTGAAAATATGAAACATTGATTTGGGGCTCTTATGTTTAAAACTATTATGGCATACATCATAGGTTGGCTGTCCCAATTTCCATTCCCAACTCCCTTCTCCCTTGCCCCGCCTCTAACTTAGAGGCTGGCAAAAGAGAATATTCATTTCCCCAGCTTCCCTTGAAGCTCACACGGGCTTGTCACCTGGTTTTGCCCAATAAGACAGAAGAATTTTGCTAGGGGAGTCTGGGGAAGTTTTTGCCTTCCTGATATAAAAGATGTGTCTTGTACTGCCCCCTTCCCCTTGTTCCTGCTTGAATGTGGACATGGTCCTAGAACTGCACTCATCATTTTGAGACTGTAAAGCATCTCTTTTATCAGTAGGTAGCTCCACCATTCTGCTGTGGCAGAAAAATAAACCTGTTTCTCTAAACCTCGTAGACAACCGTTCTGTCGTTTGCTGCCCAAAGCATTTATAATGAAAATAGCTGTTTATACTCTGATCAAGTCACCATGCTAACAAATGTTTGTTATACCCATTCTCTTTCCCCTATGTACTGCCACCAGAAACCCATCAGGATACAGTGGGGTTAGTCCAAAATCTACCTGGCAGTAAGCATTAATGTAAGCCAACAGTGATGTTCCAGAAAACAGGTTGAAAATCTAAGTCATAAGTCCTTGGATGTCTGGCTTTCTTATAGCTCACATTTACTGAGTGCTTACTACATACTAAGCACTTTTTAAGTGCTGCTGTAAATGAATTAACTCACTTAGTGTTCATAAGAACACAATGAGGTAGGTATCAAGTTCACACTCACTTAAAGATGAGGCAGTGAAGACACAAAGTAACTAATTCAAGGTTACCCAGCTAATAAGCAGCAGAATACTATTATCTATATGGCTCAGACTGAACCTACAGAGTACATACCCTGAGGACTAGGTACCTTGAAGAAAAAAATATTGCCGTTCTAGATAAGCTGGGAAACAGATGAATTCCCAATTTGCATCTTTGAGAGAATATCAGAGTTACTACGCTTTAAGATAAAACCAACTATAAGGGGAAAGGTGATTCTGCCCACATCACTCAGAGAAAATGTCCATTTAAGTGAATAATATTAAATACTGATATCAATAAGAATAAGGATAACCACTAAATTTTATCATTTTATCATTTTATCATGGGCTTATCAGGCACTTTGCTAATTATTTTTATGGATCTTTTCACTTAATCCTCCAAACACTACAGAGGTAGTGAGGCTGATACTCTGCTGCCAGCCCCAAAGCCATTGCTTTCCCTTCCTCCTTGCTGTCTTAGTCCCAGTATTTTTTCCTGTGTTTACCACCCCTTTGCCAAGAGCTCAGAGAAGTCTATTCTCCCCCCAGTCCTGGGGGAGCAGTCATGCTTGGTCTCTGTCAATAATCCCCTTTGCCAGCTATTGATTCAAGGTAGGCATATTCTACCTTGTGAAGCTGTAAACCAAGAGAAATAAAAGGGAGTCTTCTGGGCATTTCTGGGGAAGATTTCCCTCACTGGTCAGAAGAGGCACTATCAGGAAATAGCCATGTCATACCGGGAATTGCAGAGGTCAAATTGGGACCATTAGTTGAGAAGCCTAAATACCAAGCCATTTGCTAAGCATGGCAGAGAAAGAGAAAGAAAGGAGCTGGGTCCTCCGGGACAGTGCTCTCTGCTGAGTAAGCCCTAAAACTGCTCTCCCTCTGGATTTCCTGTTCTATTAAATAACAGATCCTTTGCTTTTTACGGTATGCTAGATAGGTCTTATTATTATCCCCACTTTAGAGCTGAAGAAACTAAGGCATGGAATTTGGAAACCAGGATTCAAACCTAGGCAGTCTGTTTGCAGAGCATCAGGTATTTTCTTAAAAAGAAAATAAATAAAATACCATCACGTCCTAAACCTGCCAACTTCCTCTTGCTAGCCACAAAGAAACCCACATTTTTTTAACACCACAGTAAGAAATGTTCCGAACTGAATTTTTGAGCTATCACCCTGTTATCCACCAAGTTATATTCAGATTAGCAGACCACAAAGTGGCATTAGAAAAAACTTTGCCTTCTCCAAATTAGAGTGTGAGATCTAAAGTCTTGATGGGTTGCGTATTAGGTGAGACAATGGCCGTCAGAAGAAGTAGCTAGGAGAAAGGTGAAAAGGAGAATTGGACAGCTTTTCCATGCCAGTCTTCTGCCACATCCTTCTCTCACACTCCCCAGATGCTTCTAAGCAAGGCTACGTGCCTTTCTCCGAACATGGGAAAATTTCATCACATCCCTTGCTCAGTTAGCCCTTCTGGTACTGCTGCTCTCCCCGCAGCTTGCCAGCCTAAATCTCGTCCTTTCTGCAGGGCCCCGTTTAAAACCCCCAGCTCCCAGATCCCCCCACCCCACAGCTGGTTTCTCTCTCCATTGCATTCCAGTAGCATTTCATCTGTATCACATGTAGACTTTTATCCTGTTGCCCTGCTTGACATTATTTTTTATTTGGATATATAAGTCTATGCCCAGCTTCCTTGCTCAGACTATAAATGGAATTAAGGCAACACCTGTGTTTTATTCATCATTACAATCTCCAGTGTCTACCAAGTTCTTTCCACTAGGAACCTCAAAGAGAGATTTGAGCTTTTTTCTTTTTTAATTTATTTTTTTAATTTATTTATTTTTGGCTATGTTGGGTCTTCGTTGCTGCGCGTGGGCTTTCTCTAGTTACGGCAAGTGGAGGCTACCCTTCACTGAGGTGCACAAGCTTCTCATTGTGGTGGCTTCTCTTGTCACGGAGCATGGGCTCTAGATGCGCGGGCTTCATTAGTTGTGGCACGCGGGTTCAGTAGTTGTGGCTAACCGGCTCTAGAGCGCAGGCTCAGTAGTTGTGGTGCACGGGCATTGTTGCTCTGTGGCATGTGGGATCTTCCCGGACCAGGAATTGAACCTGTGTCCCCTGCATTGGCAGGTGGATTCTTAACCACTGCACCACCAGTGAAGCCCTGAGCTTCTTAAAATATCAAAAATCAACCTCATGAATCCTCCTGCATTAGTGGAGTATCTTTATGAATACATACACAGCTTATCCTTTCTATAATGAAGTCATTCATTATTTTCTATTGATATTTTTAAATTGTCACGTTTTTGTTTTAACTTTAGAGATACCAAAAGAGAGTAATTTTCCAAAATATTATGCTGTATGAAATGAGGATTTTCAAAAGATTTTGCCAGGATTTATGCTTCCTTATTTTCCCCTCTTCCCAGCCCCCTCATCTCTCCATTCAGGGATTCAGAGAGAGGATACAGGTACTGGGTAGTGAATAGAGGGAGAAAATAGTCCTTTAAGGGCTGTACTAGGGCAGATGGCAGAAATCAACTCTCTCCTGACAATAATGCTCTGACAGCACAAAGAGGCTGGGAGAAGTGCTCAACTGTCAAAAGAAATCATTTAAGGAGAAGGAGCTCTGATTTCAAACCTGGACAGATAAAGCTTTATAGCCTAATAAAGTAGGCTATCTAGGAGAAAGACCCAGATCATCGCAGTTAATAGGAGCCACACAGCAGAGTCAGAGCGTCTAGAAACTGGTGACAACCAGAGCCAATCTGACCATAAAAAGCAACTTTTCTAAAAACAATGATAATCAGTCTGGTTAATTTTATAAGTCACATTAAATCCACTTATATTTTCAGAGACCACAGCATTTCTCTATTTGTGAACAACATTTCTCCTGAACTCAGTGTCCTATTGCTTTCATACCCCTCTGCCACTGTGGCCCATTCCTGTTGGCATTGTTGGAGGGCTGAATTAAAGACCTAGAAAGCACCAGGGAGGAAAACAACATCCATAAACTGAAATACCCTCTGTGTGTCAGAAATGCACTGTGCATTCCTCAAGCACAATCCCAGGACGTGAGTGTCACTGGCTCCATTTTACAGATGAGATTGTTGAGCCTGTGAGTTCATAGGCTTTCACCACGGCATGAATTGTGTACTGGAAGTACTAGGGCCTCCGGGTAGAAGAGGCAGATACCTGGTCACAAATGCATGGATGATGAGTGTTCATTTGCTGAGCAGAGTAATGTTGTATTCAAATGACTCAGAACTTTACAGCCCTGCATTTGCTATTTGAAAAAGAGTGAAGAAAATAAATCTTACCAAATGTGTACTCTTCATGGGAAAACCACTAAGTGGCCAATGCTAAAAAAATTTTAACCCAAGTCAACAAAAAATACAGTTGGGATAGATACCCTTGGCCTTAAGATTTGGAGCAAACTCAAAGATGCAAATGGAGAACCTTGGGTCAATATTTACCCTTGTCAATAACGATTCCTAAAGGATGATACTGATCAATTACAAGGGTGACCACCTAAAACAGAAGGGATCCAGAGGAGGCCTTCAAGACTTACCTCCAAACTAGACAAGCTTGGGGAAACTAAAAGAAACCCATCACTTAAGAATAACCTATAGGAAAGGTCATCATTTCTGTAAGGGGGTGGGGTGGGGAAATTATAATTTTTTCATTTACTAGAGATCTCTGAAGTAAGAAATAGACAACATGGATAAAGGTAAACAGTGTGTGTGATCCATCTTGGAAGGCATCCAATATTGTCTTCGACAATATTGAGAACAAATGAATTGTGATGAAATTTGGGGAGAGCTGTAGGGGCTTAGAGAGAAGAGGATTCAGTGGGTTCAGTTAAATCAGCAAGTCAGTGGCCAAGGAAATCAGGGACTCTGAATTTTAAAGTATGAAGAGATGTTGAAATTTACTTAATTCAACCCCTAATTTTATAAATTTGGAAACCACAGTCCAAAGATGGTTCTAGAACACTAGATTCTTCACACCCTGGCCTGTATTCTTCTCCTATGTTATGATGTTCTATAATACGTCAGTTATAATCAGTTATGAAATACATGCAACATAATACACTATATACTTACTCTCCAAAAGTGGTTGTAGATTAGAACAAAAATTACCTCAAGCTTCCCTAGGGCCAGATCGGAGCTGCCTTCTACATGCAAATATGTATTATGAATACCAAAATGAGGTTATTCTAAGGGAACTCTAGCACACATTTTGGCATTATCAAAAAGTGTATGGAAAACATGCCAGAGGACAGAATCCTAATCTCTAAATAAAATATTGGTCCCTCTGCAACAGAAACAGAATGTACAATTTTATTTATTCTTTCTTAAGAAAAAAATAAAATAAACCTAGAGAATTTTGGAGATAATGTGCAAAATAAATGCAAGTGCAATTATTTTCATAATTCTCAATTCCTCCCTGGAAGAGGCAGGCTCCTTCACGTTGAGTAAGGTGAGTTAAGGACAAATAAAAGGAAGTATTACTTTATCAGAAAATAATAAACGCATGGAGCTCATTACCACAAAAGTGGTACAGGCAAGGAATACAAATGGATTCATAAAGGTTTTGACCAAATTCATGAATGTCAGAGCCATAAATGGCTACTGAGAGTACACCTAATCTGTAAGGTTAATGTCAGGGAGGAAAACTCTGTCCTTTCCTGGCAAACCCCTCGAGGCCTCTGTTGTCAACAAAATACTGGGTTGAATGGAACGGCAGGCTTGCCCAGCAAAGCGGTTCCTGAATTCATTTTAATAAATGGGTATCTGGGCTACATGAACGCCCATCTCTTCAATAGGAGCATAAATGAAAAATGTTCCATTTTAAACAGGAAGCTTAACGAAAGGCGCTGTTGGACTTTATTACTTATGTAACCAGAGTTAAACAAGAGAAAAGATTTCAGTTTTGGGGAATCAGAAGGAAGCCAAGATTCAAAGCCAGGCTGTACTGAACAGGCCCTCATGCAAGTTCCTAACCTTTCTGTGCTCAGCTTTCTCACATGTAAAATGAGGAGAACCATATCCCTGCTACAGGCAGTTCACCAAAACTTATATGAGAAAACGCTCTGTAAACTGAAGAAAAAATTATATTATTACAGTAGGGATAGTCAGTTTTAAGCACATCTCAGTCATTTGGGGAGAGGGTTTGTGAGCTACGTGAAGACAGAGTAATCCTTGCCTCGTTTTTCTGGAGAGAATTGATGAGCATGTACAAAAAGTACTCAAGACACAAGGCAAACACCACACCCCAAGGCAGAGTTTCTTTATCCTCTAAATTTTCAGAAAACTCTAGTCATATCTCAATTAGAGCACTCGTATTATTTATCTGCTTACTCACTTGCTTCATTTACCTGTGAGCTCCCCTAAGACAGAGGCCTTGTTTTATTCATCTCTGGATCCCTAGTATTTATCATGGCTCCTGGTATATAGTTGGCCATCAATAGATGTTGAATAAAATCCTCAATGTGTGACTGATCTTGTTATCTCCTCTTCACAATAGTGGGGAAATAAATGATCCAACTATAAAATGCAATAAACACATAGTGGTTAAAGTACAAAATCAAGACTGATCTTCAGCTTTCCTAATTTCTAGATGCCAGTTTCTAACTCCCTTAATTTGGAAAATAATGACATGTTGGTTCTATTTACATGGAAAATAAAAGGCAGACATAAATCGTGGGGTAGTGAAATCTTTGCTAAGTGCACATACTTGAAATTCTAAAATTATATTCCTAAAAACACAGTTTGTACTTTTTAAAAGTAAGATGAATATACTATAATTTTTGCCCATAGTATCAAATTTTAGGTAAGTACAAGACTGCAGAGAGTCTGATCACTACCATCATCTTCAAAGAGAAAACTTCCAGCCTCGTTAATCTGCAGAATTCAATATAGAGATCAAAATCAACGTGAAAATGCAGACCTCATATTCAGTTCATGACATAAACCAACAGTTGTAGACATTTAGATCTTTTTAAATGTCTAGGAAATGTTCTCCTCTCACTCATAAATTTAGAAGTGTAAATAGGAAATTAAATAAATATGCATGCTTACAATATGTAAAAAGAATTATATACTATGACCAAATGGTATATATCCCAGGTACGCAAAGCTGATTCAACATTAAAAAATCAGTTAATGTAATCCATCACATCAACATGCTAAAAATGAAAAATCACATGATCATATCAATAAATGCAGAAAACACATTTGGTAAAATACAACACCCATCATGATAAAAACTCTCAGCAAATTAGGGATAAAGGGGAACTTCCTCAACTTGATCAAGAACATTTACAAAATACCTGCAGCTAACATTATACATAATGATGAGAAATTAGAAACTTTCCCACTAAGATCAGGAACAAGGCAAGGACGTCCCCTCTCACCACTCCTTTTTAACATTGTACTAAAAGTCCTAGCTAATGCAATAAGACAAGATAAGAAAAGATATCCTTTCGAAGATTAGAAAGGAAGAAATAAAATCATCTTTGTTCACAGATGACATGTTCATCTACGTAGAAAATCTGAAAGAATCAACAACAAAAAAATTCCTGGAACTAACAAGGGATTATAGCACAGTTTCAGGATAGGATACAAGGTTAATACAAAAAAAGCCAATCACTTTCCTGTATATCAGCAATGAAAAAGTAGAATTTGAAATTCAAAACAAAACATCATTTACATTACCACCCCACAAAAGGAGGTACTGAGGTATAAAGCTAAGAAAATATGAACAGGATCTATATGAGGAAAACTATAAAACTCTGATGAATGAAATCAAAGAGGAAATAAATAAATGAAGAGATATTCTATGTTCATGGATAGGGAGACTCAAGATGTCAGTTCTTCCCAACTTTATCTATAGTTTCAATGGAACCTCAATCAAAATCCCAGCAAGTTATTTTGTGGATATCAACAAACTGATTCTAAAATTTATATTAGAGGTAAAAGACCCAGCAGAGCCAACACAATATTGAAGAAGAACAAAGTTGGAGGACTGACACTACCTGACTTCAAGACTTACTATAAAGCTACAGTAATCAAGTGTGCTATTGGTGAAAGAATACACAAATAAGTCAATGGAAGAACCCAGAAATAGAACTCCATAAATATAGTCAACTGATCTATGACAAAGGGGCAAAGGTAGTATTTTCAACCAACTGTGCTGGAACAATGGTACACCCACATACAAAAAGATGGATCTAGACACAGACCTTACACCCTTCACAAAAATTAACTCAAAATGGATCATAGACCTAAATGTAAAACTTCTAGAAGATAACATAGGAGAAATTCTAGATGACCTTGAGTATGATGATAACTTTTTAGATATAATCCTAAAGGTACACTCTATGAAAGAAATAATAAGCTGGACTTCATTAAAATTAAAAACTTCTGCTCTGTGAAAGAAAACAACATGAGAATGACAAGACAAGCCATAGACTAGGAGAAAATATTTACAAAAGGCACATCTGATAAAGGACTGTTATTCAAAATATACAAAGAACACTTAAAACTCAACAAGAAGAAAACAAACAACCCAATTTAAAAAATGGGCTAAAGATCTGAACAGACACCTCACCAAAGAAGATATACAGATGGCAAATAAGCATATGAAAAGATGCTCCACATCAATGGTCACGGAAGAAATGCAAATTAAGACAACAATAATATACAGGTGTATACCTGTTAAAATGGCCAAAAATCCAGAACACTGACAACACCAAATGCTGGTGAGGATGTGGAGCAATAGGAATGCTCATTCATTGCTGGTAGAAATGCAAAATGGTACAGACATTTGGAAGACAGTTTTGCAGCTTCTTACAAAACTAAACATACCCTTATCATACAATTCAGTAATCATATTCCTTAGTATTTACCCAAAGGGGTTGAAAATTTATGTCCACACAAAAACCTGCACACAGATATTTATGGCAACTTTCTTTATAATTGCTAAAATTTGGAAGCAACCAAAATGTCCTCCAGTAGGTAAATGCATACATAAACTGTAGTACATCTAGACGATGCAATATTACTCAGCACTAGAAAGAAATGAGCTATCAACCCTTGAAAGACACAGAGGAAACTTAAATACATATTACTAAGTGAAAAAAGCCAATCTGAAAAGGCTACATTCTGTAAAACTCCAACATTCTGGAAACAAGCAAAAGTATGGAGACAGTAAAAGGATCAATGGTGCCAGGAACTGGGGGTGGGGGAGTAGGGAGAGTTGAATAGGCAGAGCACAGAGGATTTTTAGGGCAGTGAAACATCTCTGTATGATACTATAATGATGTGTACGTGTCATTACACATTTGTCCAAACCCGTAGAATGTACAAGACCAAGAGTGAAACATTATGTAAACTATAGACTTTGGGTGATTATGATGAGTCATGTAGGTTCATTGATTATGACAAATGTACCACTCTGGTGGGGAATGTTGATAATGGGGGGGCCACGCATGTATGGGGGCAGGGGGTACATGGAGAATCTCTGTACTTTCTTCTCAATTTTGCTGTGAACTTAAAACTGCTCTAAAAAAATTGTCTTACATTTAGCTTACATATATAAGCAAGCATGTATATAGATGTGCATGTGTATGTGTGCGTAAAATCCTTTTCTCACTTAACAGCAGTTGAAAAGTTAAGAGTGAAGTGGTCAATAGGCCACTGGACACCAGCATTTTCTTCCCCATCCCCAGGGGCCAGCCTGGCCCATCACTGCCTTTGTGAGGGCCATCTCAGGCCAGTTTAACTCAGCACATTCCATTCAGCAGTTGAAACTCTGGTTGCAAAGCTGACCCTCTGCTCCTCTGAATTCTGAAGTGCTATCCATTAATATAACGGTCTTCCTTGTTAAAGCCCCTGCAGTGAATGTTTATTTCATATCTACTCTTCCTTAGTTTATCTATGGCCACACTGACTTTGCCTCCCTCAAATTTCAGCCTTTTTATTCCCTAAGCCTAAATTTACATGGGTAGTTAATAATATCGTGACGTATTCTGACCAAGAATGCATACATAAGTATCTCTTCCACCCTTCTGTATCACAAATACATCCTACATTAACCTTACTGTCATTATTTCCTGCTGTCAATCTCATATTGGAATAGGTAACATTGCTCTACTTCGTCATGGTGAAAAGTTTATCCTGCAAATTTTCAGTTTCTTAGGTCTTCCGTGAATGGCTGTGCTTATCTCATGTGTGCTCCTAGGCATCTCCAGGGCTCTGCATTTAACTTCTTACTTCTAAAAGCATCTTTACAGAGATAATATTAATGTTATTGCAACAGACAGGCAGAGCCTCATTTCTCTCTGCTTTGACTGAAAATGCTTCTTCATAGTGAAAAAATGGGTAGGCATTGGCATTTTTGTGTGAGGTCTAAATGTGTGTGGGTCCAGCTATTGGCAGCAGGAAGAAGTAAGACATGACTGCCAGATGGTTTGGTTTAAAAAAAAAAAAAATTATTAGGACTTCTCTGGTGGTGCAGTGGTTAAGAATCCACCTGCCAATGCAGGGGACACAGGTTCAATCCCCGGTCCAGGAAGATTCCCACATGCCGTGGAGCAACCAAGCCCATGAGCTACAGCTACTGAGCCTGCGCTCTAGCCCATGCTCCACAATGAGAGAAGCCACCACAGTGAGAAGCCCACGTACCGCAATGAAGACCCAACGACCCAACACAGCCAATAAATAAATAAATAATTAATTAATTTTTTAAAAAAAATCACCAGTCAAAATTGACTGGTGATCCACAACCTTTAAAATTATTTTCCCAAAGGATCCTCTATTCTGAAGATGGGAAAAACTCCTGAATTCACTCTCGGTTCTGATATGGAGTTGCTTGGAAGGGTGGGTAATTTGAAGATCACTTAGCTCCCAAATAGCTACTTAACTAGACATACTGGGTATTTTAAATTCTGCATACAACTGCTGATCATATTCAAATTTTTTGAAGACGTGATTTAGAATTCAGAGTAGAAAGGTAGAAAGTAGTAGAAAGATGATTGGATTTGAAGTTAAGTTCCAGTCTCTACTACTAATTGGTATCTTAATGTATCCCTGTAGTTTACTACAGGGATAAAAGTAGTAAATGTAGTTTACTCCTCTATATAATGAAGATACTAAAATCTGCTCTGCCTAGGTCATAGTCATAGGGTTGTTTAAAGATCTAGAAATAAAAATGCATGGGAATGAACTCTAAACCATCCATTCTATTGAATCTCAGTTATTGCTGTAATACTAAAACAGAGTTCTGGAAAAAACAAAACTTAAAGGGAAACTACTACTGGCCCTGGTGGAATTTGCAGTCTGGGTTTTCTTAGATCACCCAAGTTGCAATTTTCGTTTTATTGGTTTGTCTGTTAGCTTAATTCTCCTTATGTTTTCTCATTCTTATCCCCAAACAATTCAACCCGAAGCAGAGTTGTCTTACAATAATGAATACTATTTAGGAAAAACTTTGGTGCGACACAATGGTAAATTATTTTACAAATTTTCACCATGTGCATTGGCAATAAGAATTACAGTAGAAAATAATTAGTTTATTGCCATCACATTCATTTCCATAACAGTGATGGTTATGCTGAAACAATACTGATTCTTCAGCGTTTCCACGAGGGTCGGCCTACTGAGGATGCCCCCTTCCCACCAGCCTCCTATTGACTGCTGGATCTGCTGACTCAAAGCTCTTTGAGGTCAGTGATATCTTCTCTCTAGCTGACTTCTGGGTGATCAGCTCAGTGCCCGAAGCACAGTGGAAATGGGGTGGAGACTTGTCGTGTGGGTGAGTGAGGCCTCTTCTCCTTAAAGACCCACATGTTAAGGCACTGCTGGTGGGACCGAGAGAGGGAGTCAAATCCCACATCTGATCATGGCTAAACTCAGCACCCCAAATGCCTGTGTATGAATTTTTCCTAAGATTTATTCAAATAGTAAATAAAATGGACTGTCCTCTGCTCTGAACAATGCTGTTCTCGAGGTGAGGTTTCTCTAACGCCTCTATATCCCAGACTGGAACAGCAGCGTTCAGAAGCATTTTTTTTTTTAACATCTTTATTGGAGCATAATTGCTTTACAATGGTGTGTTAGTTTCTGCTTTATAACAAAGTGAATCAGCTATACATATACATATATCCCCATATCCCCTCCCTCTTGCGTCTCCCTCCCACCCTCCCCATCCCACCCCTCTAGGTGGTCACAAAGCACCGAGCTGATCTCCCTGTGCTATGCAGCTGCTTCCCACTAGCTGTCTATTTTACATTTGGTAGTGTATGTATGTCCATGCCACTCTCTCACTTCGTCCCAGCTTACCCATCCCCCTCCCCGTGTCCTCAAGTCCATTCTCTATGTCTGTGTCTTTATTCCTGTCCTGTCCCTAGGTTCTTCAAAACTATTTTTTTTTTTTTTTAGATTCCATATATATGTGTTAGCATACAGTATTTGTTTTTCTCTTTCTGACTTACTTCACTCTGTATGAGAGACCAGAGCATTCTAAAAGCAGTGAGCAAGCAAATACCTTGCAGAGGTCTAAGGATTAGTATGCACAGCACTAAAATATTTTTAAGTCTTAATTTCTAGGCTTTTATTCCATCTCAAACAGAAGCAGTTCATGTTTCAGCCGAAGATTGCTACTTCTACGAAGTGAAACTACACATTTATAATCTTTAACTGTGTCCATTATTAAGAAGTAATGACTATGAACATATAATCATTGATTACAACTCTTAAAATAGCCATGATATCGAGTAGCCACGAACATGAAACTATGAAGGTAGAATATAAAATAAATTAGGCCCTGAGCATACGCAAATTTCAATGAAAAACATAGTCAGTAAGAGATACCGTTCCAGAACTATATTTCTGTAGCCAGTCTTTCACTATTCACACTTTGCAGCCTACTTCTGTGCTACAAAATAGGAATACTTGAAGAAAAATGTGCAGTATTGAAATCACAAGAATCCGAGTCAAAACATATAGGTTCCATTCCAGATTGGATGATTTGCTAGTCACGTGACATGGGACAAGTCACTTTGGTCCCTTAGACTCAACCGGTTGGTCTATAGGTTTAACTTCCTGAGTTGTTGTGAGGTTGAAAACTGTTGACGACAGAGACCGTAAATCTTTATAAACTCTGGGTCTTCATTCTGCTAGGAGTGGATGAAATCAGGAATTGGTTTTTATTTGGGTTATTTTATTCTTTTTGATGGCTGAGCTCTTTATTGGTACTTTTATTTTAATGACTATTATTGCAATAAGCATTCATGACCCCAAACTCTGAGATCTTTGTAATAAAATGACCCACCACAATGGCAAGGCATTCTCTTCAAGTCTATGTTATTTTATCACTAAACTTTCATAGGCACTTTACAAAAGTAACTTCAGACACGGTTTAGTTTTGAGGACACGCTGTGACACCAGCAATAAAAAAGCAAAATTTTATATCCGGACATGGAGTGATGGGTCACCTCCCTGCTCGTGTATTCAGAGACGCTGAAAGCCCAGCAAACTTGGGAAGGGCGAGTTGCTTTCCAGGGCGATTTGCTCAGCGGAGATATCTGGAGCAACCAGCCATCTCATGTGAAATTCTTTTCATCTTCCCTTCACACTCCTGTGCAAACCAGGAGGATTTCTGAGAGGCACCGAGATTCTCAATCATTGCAGAGAAGCTGCTTTCTGATTTGAGCTCATGAAAGGAAGGGCAATTTCATGTTAAACATACACACAAGATGACAGGGAGGGATGGGAACTGATAGCCCAAAATACATATGCAAACCCTGCCTTGGAAGCTTGCATTTCACTCTCTTGTACAAAGTTAATGGAAACCAAGGAACTACCATTCCAGAATCATCAACCCCTTTAATCCTTAATAACCAAATAAAAATGGGCAGCCTATATTCGGGAGCAGTTCCAGCAAGCAGATCTCCAGGAAACAAGGCTCCCTACAGACTTTCCCTTGATCTTAAAGCTTAACTTGAAACATTTATATGCACGGAGCACCTGGCCAGGAGATGTGAGGAGGCATTTTTTTCACCTTGGCTCTATTTCTTTCTTTAATAATAAATTCTCAGGGTTTTTTTTTCCTCCTTCCTGGAAACGGATTCCATTCGAAGTAATGTTTTTTGTTCCTTATTAATAGTTTAAGAAAAGCAAGACAAACTTGAAAACCCCCCATTAACATCCAACAGGTTCCCTGCTTGCGTGACTGTATCATCCCTGCTTTAGGGTAGATGAAGCAGAAGTCAGCATAGGTTAAATCCAATCAGGTTGAGAACTTCTTTTGTTTGAATTCAAAGGGCTCAGGTCAGCCTACTATGCAACTGAGTTATCACCTGGCTACACAGGTCTTTCTCCCTGACACACCTTGCTGGGTAAACAGGGGATGAACTCTATAAACTGTTCTGGCTGCACAGGCTTAAATACACAGATATCTGAATTATGGTCAGATGTTTAACAGGGGAGGAAAGCTGGGGTTTGTCCTAAAATGGTAAGGCCATCTGGGTCACATCCTCAACAAGGATATAATGCACTTGATGGTTGGAAACATACCACAGAGTCTGCTCTGTGGCCTTTCTCCTGAATCAGAAACCTTACAGCTCTTTAGAAATACATGTGTTTTTTTTTTTAAATAGTTATTGGAATATAGTTGATTTACAATGTTGTGTTAGTTTCAGCAAAGTGTACAGCAAAGTGTACAGCAAAGTGAATCTGTTATACATATACATATGTCCACTCTTTTCTTTTTTTTTTTTTTTAGATTCTTTTCCCATATAGGTCATTAGAGAGTATTGAGTGGAGTTCCCTGTGCTACACAAGAAGGTTCTCATTAGTTATCTATTTTATATATAGTAGGGGGGTAAGGGCGGGAAGGATAAATTGGGAGACTGGGACTGAAATATATGTATTTTTTAAAAGGAGCACCAGTCCGCGAGTACTCTCTCCTCTCTTTCTTCCATCTTTCCTTCCTTTCTTCCTCTCCGTCTTCATTCCACAAAATATCTTTGAGGAGACTAACCAAAAGTCACACAGTGCAAAAGTATACGATAAGTAGTTGAAATTAAAGCCAAGGGAAATGGGTCTTTTAAAAAATCAAAGGAAATATTCCAAAATATATAAATGTAAACCATTCACTCCTGTATGGCTGCTGGCAGGTGGAAAGTGTACATCTGGTTCTGTGGATGCCCGATCCAGGTCCAGGGCCCTTCGAGGCCCAATTCACCTCTATGCCTCCAGCCTGGCCCCCTCTAATCTCATTCTCCATGCCTGAGTAGTACCTTTAAAAATCAAATCAGATCAGGTCTTATTCCTGCTTGCAGCACATCGATGGCTTCCTGCTGTATTTAGGATAATGTCAGGATTCTTCCCTGTAGCTTACGAGGCTCTCGTGACTTGGCTCATCACTGCCCTCAACCTCATCCCTCTGGCCACATGGAACCTTGGTCAACAATTCAGGTGTGCCCTTCCCTGCATAGCTTTCCCAGCGAGGCTTTCTGCCTCTCCACTGGGTGAACCTATACCTGATCTTCCTCCAGTTCTGGGCTCATTCCCAGCTCCGAGGCTCCTGAAACCTGCTCTCACCTCACCACCCTCCATCTGTCACACTTGACCATTTACTTAATAGCCTGCTTATGCTGTCTGATAACACACTCTTTGAGAATAGGAACTGGAAATAAGTCGCTCTGTCTTTTATTCCCAGCATTTAGCAGAGTGCCTGGCGTATTATGGCTTAACTGTATGTTATTGTTTGTTGCATGAATAAATAATAGTAATCACTGACATCTATTAAGCACTTAGCATGGGCCACAAAAGCTGCCCAATGTTTTACCTCCGTTATCATTGTGAAAAAGTCTATTCTTCACAGTGGAGCCATAGGAAGATTATGATCATCTTCATCTCACAGATGAGAAAACCGAGGCTTCCAGTGACCAAGTGTGGGTGCTAAGCCACCAACCTGGATCCTTCTGGTTCTCAGGTTTGGGCTCTAATCACCACCCTATACTGCTTTTCTAGTAACAAATCATGCTTGCTAACTGCCTGATCGAAAAAGAAACAGTTACAAGACTCACAGCCTCTGAAAAAAACACATACAAACTGTTGGGGAGAAACACAGCTTTTCCTGGATTCTGAAACTTTAAAAATATCTTCCCCTGGGTCATGTCAAACCATTCCCAGCAGCCTGATTTTGTGGAGGGCAGCCTGGGAATCCCTGCAGGGAGCAGAATAGCAGATTTCTAGCAGATCCTCCTCCTAGATACAATACAACCCAAGTTAGTAGCATCACAAAAAAGCAGACTTCACCGGAGTCCTTTCTCCACCAGGTGAAATACACAGTTCTCCGGTGATCTGGCTTAAACCGTTTATTTAATTCACCAAAATCAAATCCAGCAAGTATTCATATTGTCACTTCAAGATCATTTTCCCCTCGAGAAGAGTAAGGAAGAGGAGAGCTGGTGGGGAAAGAAAGGCAAGGACTCATGACCCATCTGACCTAGAAGGGCAATGACCTAGCAGGGTGTGCAGGGAGCTGACTTGGCCAGCACGGTCTTGCTGGGGGATCCCTGACCAGGCAACATTACCTGGGCCCAGCTTCCTTCTCCATAACCTGGACATCCCAGAGTCCCAAGGATCCTTTCTGCTCTAATGTTCCCTGGTTGTCAATGGCTTCTCTCCTCGGGGTTCCATTTCCTGTGGTTTTGTTTAGAAGTTAACACCCTCCACCTAAAAAAATGATACAAATGAACTTATTTACAAAACAGAAATAGACTCACAGACATAGAAAAAACCTTATGGTTAACAAAGGGGATGGGGTTGCCGGGGAGGGAGAAATAAATGAGGAGTTTGGGATTAACAGATACACACTACTATATACAACAAGGTCTTACTGTGTAGCACAGGGAACTATATTCAGTATCTTGTAATAACCTATAATGGAAAAGAATCTGAAAAAGAATATATATATATATATGTATGTATACATATATGCATAACAATCATTTTGCTGTACACTTGAAACTAACACAACATTGTAAATTAACTATACCTCAATTTAAAAGAAGAAGTTAACACCCCGCTCTCCTTCTAAAAGTTTGGATTTGTTTGGGTCTTGATCATTAAAACTGAGAAAGAATTAGCCAAGCAATTCTGGCTACCACTACCCCCTCTTACTGTCTGTTGCCTCAGAGGCGAAAAGCCCTCCGCCACAGAAAACACCACACACACACACACACACACACACACACGCGCGCGTGCTACCGTCCATTCTTTTGTGACGGGTGCTACCGTCCACTCTGCAACCTAGTTTGCATGCTTGCTTTCTGAGTCAGTTTGAAGAGTTTTCTCTGAATCAACTGTACCTTTTACTAGTTATGGCTGGTCGCAATATGTGCTTCCCGATCTTGGAAGCATTTCCCCTTAAAACCTGACTACTGTTATTTTACGCCATCTTGTCTACAGCTCTGTGGAGGGAAATCTTCGACCTTGTGAATACAGAAGTCTGTCCAAAGGAGAGCAGATGTTCAATTTAATCACAATATTGCTGAATCTCTACAAAATCAGTCCTATAGTCGTTTCCTTTGAAAGCCTTGCAACTATGCATCTGTTTTTACAAATATACACCTCTTGTCTTGCAGATGTTTGCAGTTATGTCCCAATCTTTAAACCATTCTTGCAAAATGACTCTGAAGTAGGTAAATAATGCAGTCTTTGAACAATATAGACTCTCTTTTGCCATGAAGACATGAAGAAGAAAATACTATACACAAAAATCTGAAAATTCTAGGATAAAAGAAGAGGCTGTCTACTCAATGCTCTGTGGTGACCTAAATGAGAGGGAAATCCAAAAAAGAGGGGATATGTGTATATATATAGCTGATTTACTTTGCTATACAGCAGAAACTAACACAACATTGTAAAGCAACTATACTCCAATAAAAATTAATTAAAGAAAAAGAAGAGTCTGGGGTCTATAGTCTATTCATAACCCCTTGTTCGCTTTTAAGGGATTCTGTTAAGTAAATAAGTCTGATTCTATCAATTGGGAGGGAATAAAGCTGCTTACTAATAGGACATGAAATTTTGTTCTTTCTACTAGTCAACCATGAAATTTAGAATTCCACAATAGTAGGTTTATACTATATTTCTATGTATGGTTTTCAGTATATTATCCTAAGTTTCTTTTGATTCAGCATTTCCTAGTCACTTCATATCCCCTTATTTTCAGTTCATTGCTCCATAAATAAGGGAAATGGGAGAAAGTTCCGGATGATTCAGAAGATAAATTGAACTAGCTGAGAAAGACATCCAAACGTCAGAAGCAAAATGACAAATGCATAAAACTAAAGGAATTTGGAGTTTTGTCTTGACAAAGGAAAGGGATGTTCTATATTTTTCTAATAAGAAAAAAGGTAATCACTGTAAATTTGTGAAGGAAAATTTAGGTAGACTTCTCAAGCCAGTGATCTTACATGTGAGAGGCAGAACGTGTACAGTCTATGGAGGAATTAAAGACTGGAGATGAGTAATACTCATCTCAGAGGAGGGAGGTTGCAGACACCGGAAATTGAGCTGCAGCTCCAAGAAGAAGCCTGGAATGCAGTTAATGATTTCTAAAGATGAGCTTCTGCCAGCCCTCAGCACTGGCAATTTGCCTACCATTTACTGAATAGCCTTTACTTAGTGGAGGGTGGCTTAGTGTTTTAAAAGAATACGCACATCTCCTGAGGTCCCTGCCCATCAGTATATATAGACCTGGAGAATCTTTGGTGCTCTATGAATGCCACGTGCTCTCTTAAAGGGCACAGCCCGGATTCCATTAGAGGCAGGTGAGGGAAGGTACCGTTTCTTTTTTTAGCAACCGGGTTTAAAAACAAACAAAAAAAATTGCCCATGCTCATCCCAAACTTTTCGATAGCTTGTCAAAATAAGGTGCAGTGGAAGCATGCAACATAACAAGATGCAAACACCAAACCTAGTCCTTTCGAGAAAATTCCTCAGCGTCCCCTACGTGGTTCAATCATGCTGCTCATTAAACAAGTCGTTGTAATACTGTCAGCCCCATCTTCTAGGTGCCAGGATTTCCTTTTGAAGACAGAAGGTAATCAGGGGCCCAGCTTTGCAGAAAGGTAAACATTTGGAAACCAGGACAGGGTTTTCTGGTGTTTAAGATCTGGCATCTTCTAAATTTAGAGGCCTCAACTCCCCCGCCCCCATATACACACACACACTTTTTTTTTTAGCTTCAAATACTTTTAAAATTTATTTTAATTTTTTAGTTAGCACAGGCACAAGGTACTGTGAAACACACCTCAACTGTCTTTTAAAAATTAAAACAGGGTTGATTTGTAGTGTCAGTGGTTCCCGCTAATCAAAATCACTGCCAATTTTTCAGGAGGGAAGAGGTACAGCTTTCTCACTACAGAGCACAGCTTCATTTTTCTGTTTTGATCTAAATCTGAATGTTTTCCTGCAGATAATTCTCTTGAATTTTTTAAAGGAGAGGAACGGGTAATACAATTCGCAGACAATAAATGTTTATTTGGACACACAGTTTCCCGTGCCACCCTGGACAAATGTGCGGAACGCCAGGTCCCTCTGCTGGCCCAGCTCTGCAGGAGCGTCTCCCATCGGTGTGCCTTCAGAGATTCTGCCTCTAAATTAAAACTTCCCGAACAGAATGTTCTGTTTACTCTGTTCCTACCACCCAGGACCACCACTGGGATGCAGGGAGGGGAACGTGTGGACTCCATTCATGACAAGAAGAACGAGAAGCTGCCTGAGTGAGGGTTCCTCTGACTTGTGCCTGAGTCTGAAGCCAATGCATATTTCAGTTCACGCTCTATCTTCTCATAGGCTTTTTCTTTTTTTGCAATTGTCTTTTAAAAATTAGAAGTGCCTTTTATGAACTAGAAAACTTGTAGGACTCTTCTTGTCCTTAAATTCAAGGATTTTTTTAAAGAACCAA
Source organism: Eschrichtius robustus (assembly GCF_028021215.1). Lineage (NCBI taxonomy): Eukaryota > Metazoa > Chordata > Mammalia > Artiodactyla > Eschrichtiidae > Eschrichtius > Eschrichtius robustus. The sequence goes on from NC_090827.1 coordinate 37,735,355, forward strand.
AGAGACAAAAGAAGACACATGAATTTAACAAAGCAGTAAGTTTCCCAGAATTTTGCCTGCTAGCAACAAAAGTCATATAAGTATAGTCTTGTGAGCAGCAGATTTGATTCTTTTAAACTGGAGAATCGTGGTATGGCATTCTGGAGTTCTTCTTCAATGAAAATAAAATAGTTCTATAATGTTTAAAAAGAAGCTGCAGTTTCATTTTAAATACATTCAAGAAAGCACCATTCTCTTTAAATTGTCATTATGAGGGCCTTTATTTAAAACCATGAGTTAACACCAGAAACGGTGGTGTTTATTTTCTAATGCTAATCACCATGATACTTTTAATTACAGAACAGAAAAAATCATATTAGATAGAGGGGGAAAAAAATCATGAGGTCCATGGATTCAGATGAGTCAAGGCAAATAATAGTTGAATAGTGAAGAGTTGGTCTAAACCTATCATATTAAAACAAAAACTAAATAAGGACCGAGAGCAAAAAGTAACAGAGAGAAAGAGATAAGGAAACACAGAGAAAGACAGACAGAGGAGGAGAGGAGAGGAGAGGGAAAACGAATAATGACCAAAAAACCCAGTACTTCATATAGCTGATGGGCCCCTCAAATTTTTCAAGTTACAATTAATGATTTTTAAAGACATACATCCTAATATTTAATATAATAACAATAGAGGGGCATCATTCTGGAATATCTGAAATCATTTCTGTAGAAATCCACCACGCCCCAGTTTGAGAATCTTCATTCATAAAAAACACACAGGAGAAAAGGCATTGTTCCCAAGCTACTTTCTCATCACGTCAATGCCGGCCCAAACACAGGTTTGATAACCGTTGTTTTAGATACATCAGATGAATAAATATTTCAATTACTAGAGCTCTACTGTTTTTACAGTTTTGACTTTTTTGTAATTGAGATGCCTGAGTATTTTTAGTTAAGACATTTTCCCTAAAAAAAGTGTATATGGCAATTTTAAATTAAATTGAGTTAAAACATTTTGTTCTGAGGATTCTGGTGCCAGAGAAATTAAGGACACTATGTCCACTTCCCTGCTTACTGATAATTGGAAGCATGTGAAGGTGCTTTTAAGAATCCAGACTCCCATGCCCCACTTCAGATGTACTGAATGAGAATCTCTGAGGGAACGTCCCTGGAATCTTTTATTTATTTATTTAATAGTATGCCTCTGGGTTTGGAAACCACTGCTCCAGAATGTTGCAAAATCAAGAGAGATGTTAAATGATTTTTTAAAAAATCCTCCAATATCTGGGTAGTTCCTTGCAGCCACAAAAACCAGAGGAACTGAGACCACTGTATGTTCTATAAGCACCAGGCACAAATCACCTGTTTTCAAAAGAGGCATAAAAACAGAACGCTGTTTAGTACACTTTCTAGGTATGTAAAGTGCAAATTCATAATTTAATATGCTCCACCTTTCCTAGGACACAGAGGGATGCATTTGAATTACTAGTCTTTGCTTTTTAATTTTTTAAATTTGGTTGTTAGAAAAATAAATCCGTCGTGTTTATTGTAGTCAGAGTTGTGACGTGAAAGAACAATGTTGCCATCTAGTGGTCAAGTGGAGACATTAAAGAATCAGAATGTCTTGTGAAATGCCAAGTTGAAGGGAATGAACCCTAAGGAAAGAAGGTAAACAGATTTCAATAAAGACTTCTATTATTGAAATAATTTTTCTAAACTATGGATTACTACCCCCAGGCCTTCTGAACCTCGTGTCAGCTTCTAATCCTAGAATCACGAGTAGTGGTCAGTTGACAGCAGAGTCGTGTTTCGTTTGGCTTTTTTAAAAATAACGTGGTAAACTTTCTGATATTTGTGTAATTTGTGTAGGTTCAGAGGTGAATTTTAACACCGGGAGGCCTCTCAAACCATCAGTGACACCATCCTTCACAATGGTAGCAGCCCCATTGGTTTCTCTGATTGCTCAGGCTGCCTGAACACTTAAACCCTTTAAAGGGGAGATTCTACAGGGGTTCCCCACCACTGACATCTCAGGGGAGGTACACTGCTCCTTGAGGTATTTCGTCTAGAAGCCTCCCATGTTCCCAGCACTCCATCGTGTGATGCTGGCCTCCCAAGTCATTTGGGTGAGGGAGGATTTCACGTCAACACGTGCACGTGCACTCACCTCTAGAAGCTAGCACGCATAGCATCAGAGAGGAAGCAAAAGGCATCTGTCAAAGAAAAGGCATACTATTCGACAATTTTAGTTATTTTAATTTTAAATATTTGGTTTGGTCTAAGTGATCTCAATTAGGTCATGATATCTCTTAAATTGAATTTTACTTTTTTTTTTTTTTTTTTCTGAGGGTTTCAAGACTGGTTTGGGGCAGCCATCATATATGCCTTTCAAAGGTGAAGGTGAAGGGTGTAATGCTGTCTTTCAAAGAGCTGTGAAATAGCCTGCCTTATGCACTGAAGCAGGGTCCCCCAGGGAAGGCTAGAAAGGACTGTTCTATAACAAGACTCGCAAATAAACTTCTTAGAGGGAGACCTGGATCATGTCTGGGACTTAACTGTTCCTTATTCTTTTCATTTAATGGGACACACTTCCATCTTTATCTGAATAAAAGGCCTTCTTACTCAAGATTTCCTCCTCCTTAATTGATTTAGACCTCTGTATTTGTTATCCAGTCCTATGAAAATGAAAAGGTGCCCGACCAGTAGGAAAAGGACTATACCCAGCCTGTTCCAACATGTATTTGCACCGGAAGACCTGCCAGAGAGAACATATATAAGGATAACCCAGAGAGAGGTGTAGAGAACACCAGGTTACTAGCAGTCTTCTAGATTGTATCCAAAACTCCTGGCTGATGAGGCCTTAGATATGGAGTTCTTTGAATAAGTACATGAAAGGAGGAGGGAGAGGCTTACTACGTGTCAGATACTATTCTTCACTCTTTAGACAAATTAACTCATTTAATCCTCATAAGTCCCTAAAAGGTAGGTACTTTTATTACCCCCATTTTACAGGTGTGGAAGTTAAGGCAGACCAGGGTTAACTGACTTGCCCAAGGCCATGACCAGCAACTGTAGGAATGTAATTTGATTCCAAGCAGTCTGTCTCCAGAATCTATACATCTAGCTGCTGTACAAAACTGCCTTACTCTGTGGGACTTCAGCCCTTTTCAAGAATTAAAATTCAACAAAGCACAAGTAAAATGATATTGAACACAATGCATGTTCCTGGATTAATTTAAAGGCTTTGGGGGATCTAGAGTCCTCTGGCTCCTCCTCAGGAATGCCGGTCCTCATCCCACAGCACTATACTGGCTAGATCAGGAAAGAGATTAGGCTGTGTCTGGACTGCGACTCAAAGCCAACAAATGATGTACATGATCAAAAATCATTGTATTCCAAATATTCGATGCTGCATTTTAAAATTCCTGTCTTGTATCAATTTATTATACTTCTTTTTTGTCACTCTCAAAATTATGACAATAGAGCAGAAGGCAAAACATAGGTTTTGGGGGGCTTTTGGTAGTTTGTCCATCAAATGTATAGATACAAACACATGTATATTTCATCTATAAATGCTTATTGAGCACCTACTATGTGCAAGGCATTTGCTTGATGGTGTTGAGGATGGAAAGATAAATGATAAGTCACTGCAATTAAGATGTCCACAGCCAGTAGGGGAGATAAAAAAGATGCAAAAATAACTGTGATAGTACAATGAGGCAAGAGATTCCTTCTAAATGAGAGGCACGGAGTCATGGGGATTGTGTATCCTGTAATTCTCTGTGGACCAGAATTAGTCTACAGCTTGACCACAAGGCAAAAACAGCATTTTTGGAACATACAGTTTACTTATTCTCAAAAAGGCCACTAGGTCTTAGATTAAGATTCACCAAGCAACTGCAGAATAGTAGAGAGGAACAAAGGATGCAACCAGAGAATGGAATTATGTGGAGGAGGCAAGACCAAGATGAAGCAGCCAAGAAGAACAATTAACACACGCTCATTAGCTCTGCCATTAAGCCATGGCTGTGACATCATTCCAGTGACAGGAGGGGTTTACATCATATGCAGAAGATGTTCCAGATCTTTCCTAACATCATTATGATTTACAGTATCTTAGAAAAATTGTCTAGGGTGTCCCTTAGTTTTTCACCCACTCATGAAGAAATTACTGCACATTTCCCCTCTCTGGAGTTGTTATTAAAGACTGCTAGCCTCAGCACTCTTCACAATAGCCAAGACATGGAAACAACCTAAATGTCCATCTGCAGATGAATAGATAAAGAAAATGTTGTACATGTATACGATGGAATACTACTCAGCCATAAAAAAAATGAAATAAAGCCATTTGCAGCAACATGGATGCAACTAGAGAATATCATACTAAGTGAGGTAAGTCAGAAAGAGAAAGACAAATATCATATGATATTGCTTATATGTGGAATCTAAAATATGACACAAATGAACCTATCTATGAAACAGAAACAGACTCACGGACATAGAGAACAGACTTGTGGTTACCAATGGGGAGAGGGTTGGGAGACGGATGGAGTAGGAGGCTGAGGTTAAAAACAATGGATACAAAACAAGGTCCTACTGTTTAGCACAGAGAACTATATTCAATATCCTGTGATAAACCATAATGGAGAAGAATATTTGAAAAAGAATGTATATATATGTATAACTGAATCACTTTGCTGTACAGCAGAAATTAACACAACATTATAAATCAACTATACTTCAATAAAAAAAAAAAAGACTGCTAGCCTCCCCAGTCTCTCTCTCCATCTGAAATGGTACCTCCACCTACTCTTTATCCCAGGCTCTGCCCACCATCTAGGGTCTTCCGTCAGCTTGTAACTGCTATTCACTTCCATGCCAGTTAGGGTCCCATAATGATCCTCAGGTTCAGTTAGGGTAAAGGACTCAGGAGATTTCACAGAGCACACTCTCATAAGGCTTAAAATAAGGCAAAAGCCCTGGTTTACCAAGAGAAAGCACATGCAAGCACTGAGAATCTGAGAAACTTCCAGGCAAAGGGCTCCAGGGTTCTTATTTTTAGAAGAAGTTGCTTGGTCTCCATATTAAACCACAAGGATTTGTGCTGTGAATCTTGGTTTCCCAAGACGTCCAGGCATAAGTTCCCATTAGTCTTGTATGCCTCTTGGTCACCTTAACCAAGCCAGGCTAACTGGTTACACCAGCAGAGAGCCAGCAACAAACAATCTGGCCCTGGGTTTCACCAGGGGAGTTTCAGACTGTTAGCAGTGCCTCATAAATCATGAGCTGGTTGGTTAGTTAGCCCACGGACTTTCAGTTGGCCAAGAGTCAAAGCCAGACTTCCAGGGGTCTGTGGAAATAAGCAAAGAGCTGTTCCAGTCCAGCTGTAAAATCACCCTACAACACACGTGCTTTGACTGCAAGCAAAGGAAACTGCTTCTGATCAACTTAAGCAAAAGGAAATTTACTTGGAGGGATCTCACAAGGAAGGCAAGAGCATTGCAGTTGAGAACAGTTACAGAACTTGTTAAATAACAACGCAGGTCCCAGACAAGGAAGCAAGCACGACAAGGCGCTGCAAGCAGCTAATGGAGTTCCACCAAGTCCTCGGTCCCTTTTTCCTCTGTTCAAAATTCAGATTTATAGGGAACGGGCTAAACTTGTGTCCATGTACTTGCCCCCAGTCCAGGGAAGCGTGGGACCCCTGGTAACAGTGGATCTAGACTGGGTAAAAGGTCATTACTGGAAAAAAATAACTGTTATTAGAAAGGCAATAGGAGGTTGGGATCAACATATACTCACTGCTATATATAAAATACATAGATAACTAATAAGGACCTACTGTATAGCACAGGGAACTCTACTCAATACTCTGTAATAACCTATATGGGAAAAGAATCTGAAAAAGAATATATATATATATAATCTGAATCACTTTGCTGTATACCTGAAACTAACACATTGTAAATCAACAATATTCCAAAATAAAATAAAAATTTTAAAAAAAGAAGGGCAAAATGCCTTTTGCATTGTCAAAATCCAGCCAATGGTCATTACAGTTTAACAGTTTATAACCCATGTTTGTAAATGAGAAGTTTGGAGCAATTCAAGTCAAATCCTTTATGTCTAAGACAATAGCATAAATTCATTCCTTCTGAAAATACTGTTCTCTCCTCCTTCCCTCTTCCTATATTATGCTCTCCACCCGCCAGCAGCGGCATACACATTTCTATTGTCATTTTAGAAAAATGTAAATCCTAGCTGATATGACAAAGGAAACAAAAAATAGCTGGTGGTTTTAAAATAGTTTTCCTTATTATAAAAATTATAGATGCTTATTACAGAGAAATTTTGAAAGTGAAGAAAATTATAAAGAAAACAATCAGAATCGTTTGTAATTTCACATCATAGAGGTCGATTCCTATAAACATTTCGTTATATTTCCTTCCAAGTTTTATGTTGCCATTGCATTTGGCTATGCATTTATATAGTAAATAAACTTTAGTCTATGCCTATATTATTATATAATTTGGACCATGTAGTCGATTCAAGGTTGGGGGGCGTGGAGTTTTGCCTTTTTTTAAAACTTTGTTTTACAATGAACTTTTTCGAGTCATTACATTTTATTCAAACTTACACTTTTCCCAATGTACACATATTTTTAAGAAATGTGTATTTTTGGTGGTATTTAAAGAGCCAAGTAGAATAAATGTAGCCAAAAAACTGTGAAGAGAAAAATCAACTCCACGAGCTCACATAACCCTGGAAGAGGGTGCCCACTGGGAGAAGTGATTGGAAATCAGCCCTGGAGCTTACCAGGAAGAGGTAAAGAGGGCATGCACCGAAATCAAATGATTTGGCAAGAGGGGAAAAAAATGCCCCGGAGTCAAAGCATTGCCCAACCAGTCCCTTCTGAGAAAGAAAACACTATTAATAACAGAGCCCTGGGTTCTGGCATCGATTTAACTTGCATCGTGGTCCTCCTCCACCTCCTGGCCTCAGTCTCCCACCCCACCCAGAACCGCTCTATTTTCTGGTACCCTTCCCAGAACCACTAAGAGTCTATTTATAATTGTGGGAGCTCAGCCGTGACCACTGTGACCGGCAGACTCGCGGAGGTGTCCCCTGAGGAGGGAACGGGTGAGGGAGATGCGAGGTTGTGATTGCCTTAGAAGATGTACTGCCTCTCCTTTTAGGTCCCTGTTCCTGGCTGTGACAAGAGAAGATTCATGAAAACTGCAAAACGCAGGCACTTTTTTTTTTTTTTTCTACAGTGAAATGATAATAATGGGAATCGTTTTTACTTTCTGTAATTTTCTATCTCCCTTAATTTTTAGTGCTATCTGACCCCTGACCCTGATTAGAAATGGATAAATCACAGGATGTTTTCTTAAAAAGCTTAATGAGATGAAATTATGAAATTTGTCTAGGGAGTGACTTTTTAAAAATTGTCCTATAAAAGTAATATCAAATTATGAAGCATTATTTGATCATACCAAAGGAAAAGAAAGTTTCAGTTTTTATAAGATTCAAGCTTAACTTGCCTATGAGTTATATCTAAGAAATGACACCCGGTTTTCCTACAAAAATTCCATTGTCTCTTAATTTTCCAGTGGAAGTTACTGAGCTGCTTTTGTCTGTTAATCAGGTAAATTCTGGCCCCAAACATGAATCAGACTTGATTTTGTAAATCAAGCAGCTAGGATATGTGAGTTCGAGCCATCTCCCACCAAAACAGCTCTAACTGTGTAATGTCTAGATCCTGGGGGTAAACTCGTGGTTAATAATAGCATAGAAGGATCACAAATTTATTCACACTGTAATCATACATAAAGAAAACATAGATTCAACGTCCCCCTATAATTGGGTCTTTCTTTCTCATACTCCTCCACCTGCTGGATAATGGGAGAAAAATCTCTTAATCAACTTATTCTGGCACAATAATTAAAAATACCTCTTGAATGTAAATTAGTGCAGCCACTATGGAAAACAGTATGGAGGTTCCTCAAAAACAGAAAATATTGTTGCCATATGATCCAGCTGTCCCACTCCTGAGCAAATATCCAAACAAAACTGTACAGTACTGGCACAAAAACAGAAATATAGATCAGTGGAACAGGATAGAAAGCCCAGAGATAAACCCACGCACATATGGTCACCTTAGCTTTGATAAAGGAGGCAAGAATATACAATGGAGAAAAGACAGCCTCTTCAATAAGTGGTGCTGGGAAAACTGGACAGCTACATGTAAAAGAATGAAATTAGAACACTCCCTAACACCATACATAAAAATAAACTCAAAATGGATTGAAGACCTAAATGTAAGACCAGACACTATCAAACTCTTAGAGGAAAACATAGGCAGAACACTCTATGACATAAATCACTGCAAGATCCTTTTTGACCCACCTCCTAGAGAAATGGAAATAAAAACAAAAATAAACAAATGGGACCTAATGAAACTTAAAAACTTTTGCACAGCAAAGGAAACCATAAACAAGACCAAAAGACAACCCTCAGAATGGGAGAAAATATTTGCAAACGAAGCAACTGACAAAGGATTAATCTCCAAAATATACAAGCAGCTCATGCAGCTCAATATCAAAAAACAAACAACCCAATCCAAAAATGGGCAGAAGACCTAAATAGACATTTCTCCAAGGAAGATATACACGTTGCCAACAAACACATGAAAGGATGCTCAACATCACTAATCATTAGAGAAATGAAAATCAAAACTACAATGAGTTATCACCTCACCCCAGTCAGAATGGCCTTCATCAAAAAATCTACAAACAATAAATGCTGGAGAGAGTGTGGTGAAAAGGAACCCTCCTGCACTGTTGGTGGGAATGTAAATTGATACAGCCACTATGGAGAACAGTATGGAGATTCCTTAAAAAACTAAAAATAGAACTACCATATGACCCAGCAATCCCACTACTGGGCATATACCCTGAGAAAACCATAACTCAAAAAGAGTCATGTACCACAATGTTCATTGCAGCACTATTTACAATAGCCAGGACACGGAAGCAAACTAAGTGTCCATCACAGAGGAATGGATAAAGAAGATGTGTTGTATACATAAAATGGAATACTACTCACCCATAAAGAAGAATGAAATAATGCCATTTGCAGCAACATGGATGGACCTAGAGATGATCATAGTAAGTGAAGTAAGTCAGAAAGAGGAAGACAAAGACCATATGATATCACTTATATGTAGAATCTAAAATATGACACAAATGAACCTATCTATGAAACAGAAACAGACTCAATGGACATAGAGAACAGACTTGTGGTTGCCAAAGGTTGGGGGGAAGGGATGGATTTGGGAGTTTGGAATTAGCAGATGTAAACTATTATATATATGTATAACTGAATCAGTTTACCCAAAACTGTTCATTTCTGGTTAGTACACCAGAAACAAACAAAACATTGTAAATCAACTGTATTTCAATAAAATAAATTTTAAAAAAATACCCCTTAAGTAAATGCTCTATCTCTTTTGGTCAAGGTCAGTCTCTCAGATGTCACCCTAGATCATCTCTGGTTCTATTATCAGGGAGTGTGGCTTGTGTGATCATATGATGGCAGAGGGGTCAGGTAGTCCATGGAACCAGGGGGTGTCCTCTGGACCCTCATGGACCCCTTGGAGACAGTGACTTGTTCAGGCTGGATTTAAACACTGGGTTAGGACGAGTTCACCTCTGGGCTTCCTGCCGTCATCTGCTGTTGAAAGGCTGCAGTTTTTCCAGGCTTCATGTGTGGGATTCTGTGGCATCCCCTCGTGTTCCAGGCTTCAGTTCATGTTGCACAAGTGCTGCTGGCCCATCGGAGTGTCTGCCTCATCTTCCATCTACCCTTGGCCAGGCTGTCCACTCTGTTGTGGGATTATCTCCTCACCCTTGTCCCCGTGCAGCTCCATGGCCCACTCACTGGCTCCCCTTGGAGGCCTGTGGAGCTTTCTGAATTCCCTTCACACCTGGAAGAGCCAAGGGAACTGCTACAGATTGATATTTGTGTCCCCAGCCTTCAGCTACACACACATTCATTTGTTGAAATCCTAACCCCCAAGGTGATGCTATTAGGAGGGGAGGCCTTTGGGAGGTGATTAGGTTATGAGGGTGGAGCCCTCATGAATGAGTTTAGTGCCCTCATAAAAGAGACTCCAACCTGACCATCAATGATGATGGTGTAACGAAAATATCCAGTTTATGGTCAGTTTATGGTAGTTTTGTTACAGCAGCCTGAACAGACTAAGTAATGGGCATGGGAAGTATAAGCCCGGCCCCCCTGTTCAACCTTGCTCTGCCACTGAATCTACTCAGATGTAGCCAACCTACACCCAGTGTTGACATTGTTGGTCCATAGGGAAGCAGAGTTCCAAAGTGGGCAAAACCTAACAGCCTCAGCCTTAAACCTAACACCTCTCCTCCCCGCAGCTCCTAATCTGAAAGAGGAAAGATGGGGCCATAAGTGTTTCACCCAGCCTCTGTCATTTTCCCCTCCTTCTAACAGCCTCCTGGTGGGAGGTTGGGCCAGGATTCCCTTATGAAAACGCTGCAAACTGGCC
>NC_090827.1:37750918-37795918 GCF_028021215.1 Eschrichtius robustus
TACTTTCTTCCTGTAGGTCCTTCGATTTCTTTTCAGACATGGTTATGGTGGTAACTTTTCTACTGACCCTGTGTAGTCTGGCAAATCTCATTATTTCAGATTTTTTAAATTAATTATTTCAGTTTTTTTTAAAATTAATTAATTAATTTTTTTTTTTTAAACTGCGCTACACGGTTTGTGGGATCTTAGTCGCCCAACCAGGGATCAAACCTGGGGCCCAGCAGTGAAAGCGTCAAGTCCTAACCACTTGACTGCCAGGGAATTCACCTATTTCAGATTTTTTAAAAAGAATCAGGTTCTAAAACACAACTCTGTTTCCCTTTCCATTCTTCATTTTAAGGCAAATGTAATCTTTTCCTTGTCAGCAAATCTCAGATGTCTGGAGGATAAAAGGACTCTCTCCATCCTCTTCCCGCCACCCCCCAACTCCACTCCCCCCGACACTGTTTCTTCTCCTGCTCCTTTTGACATCATTTTCTGGATAACAGCATCAAATGCACCTGGAAAACTCACACAAAACTCAAGCTTCCTCTCTCGAAGACCATTTCCAAAACAGAGATGAAATAAATGTACACTAGATGCAATCTAGGTGAAACTCAAGTCTCTTTACTTCATGAAAAATAATATTCCAAATTTTATCTTAAAACCTAGATTATTTATAGTAAAAAAGAAACCCACACATAATATGTATTTTTAAATATGGGCCTCTGCTGCCCACACAAACCCTATTGTTGGTTGGAGTACAGGTATGCATGATTAGGAAGTGTGGGAAAGGATGTTTACATACTTGTGACATATCACAATCTAGATCATCTATATAAATGCAGAGAAGAATTTGGCCTCTTTTTGCCCCCACATTGTTAATAGGAGCATCTCCCAGCTCGTTCTGCTTTCAGGTCACCTGGCCTTGCTTCGGAACCTGCTCTGCCACCGTGGCATAGCTTCACTTAAGTTACCCTCTGCAGAGCACTGCCCTTCCTCTAGACTTAGATGCTCTAGCCTGTCTGTCATTTCATTCAACCAGCACACGTGTACTGAGCAACCACTCTGCTCCAGGTACTGATTTCGCATTTTTACTTCTGCATAATGCCCACCTCCTTCAGTCACTGCTTCTAATGGCAAGACTAGTTAAGGAACTGGTCCAACATCACACAACCAAGAATGGGCAGAGGAAAACTGGAGATGCGAGTCACCATGTGATCCCAGCCCTGAGGTTTATTGCATCTATGTTAGGAGGAATTTCCTCTCCCATTCAGGGTCTTTCATTTCTTCATCTAATAAGCTTCCTGAATGACAAGGTAAATAGAAAATAAAATAAAGTACCTTAAGCTAGTGGATATTCTAAAAGATAAAATCTGACATGTAGTTATCTCTATTAATAGCTACACAATTTTCCTTCCTTTGCCAATGTATTTGAGCCATTGGTCATTACAGAGATCAGAGTAATTATCTTATCCAGGGAAACCCATTTTAGGGAAATGTGTCAATTTGGAAAACACACCTCCTGAAAGCACGTAGCAGGCCTCACTCGCACCCTTCCAGGATCAGGTCAGGATTAGAACAGCAGGATAACCATCAAAATTCTCTCACTTTCACAATCCACACTGGCAATTTAAAAGGTGAAAGTTGTTCGAAGCTGCAGACACAATAAGGCGTTGTTTGCAGAGGAAGAATTCTAAACTCTCCTAAGAAAAAAGAATTCATGAAAATGAGAACATGTACTTCGAAGAGCGTGGTAGGAAAACTTGGCAGAGGTGAAAAATATTCTCCGTACCCCGATTACAATGTTATTGCCACTCTCTGATCATTTGTAAGGGAACATTTACCCCTGACAAGTACACCGTGCTCTCGGAGAGGAACTTGTGACCTCAGGATGCTGCGAATGTGATGGTGGGATCAGGATGTCCAGTCCAGGAGGGGTTCATATCAAAACATAACCCTGCCCAGTTTCCCCAGCACCCACGCCTTGCTGTCTCACCCAGCTGTCGAGCATGAGGTCAGAACAAGCGAGGCTGGTGTAGACCACCACTGGGGAATCCCCACCTCTCTCCCCAAGTCTCCTCTCCCTGCACCCCCACCACTGCTCTAGAGTTTGAGCAATTCAGCTAATCGCCCCCAGCCCAGGAAACCTTCCCTTCCGGCATCACTTCTGCTCGGGGAGCACAGAAGTCTCAGAGGTTGTTGGTCCTGGTTGAGGACTGTTGATCGTTAAAATACCCTGTTCAGGTAAGAGCAGAGCCATGCTTAGCGTCTCTGGCTGGCTTGTCCCATTCTTCGTGACTCAAACTCACCTAGCTAGCCAGAAAAGCCTCCACCCCTGCTCACTCAACCAGGCCTTTTGCTTTCCATAAAGCAGGAAGCTTAAAGAAATTGATTATAATTTCACTAACTAAAAGAAGAATATAGAGGTATTGTCAACTAGGAAATCTCACAAGCCCTAACACAATGGTAGGTCTACCTTGATGCTGCCAGTTCAATTGGCTGCTAAAATATCCTTGGGTACCTATGCCCAGAACATCAAAGAAGTGTGTGGGATGATTGATGTCTTTTAAACTGCTCTCAAACAAAAAAGCAAAAGCCCCTTTGTCAAATGTCTTCAAACATTAGATTTTCTGATTAAGCACACTATTCAAAACATTATGTGCTGTGATATAAGTTAGAAACAGGGAGCAGGGAGCTGAGACCTGCCATCTGGAGTAACACACTTCAGGGGAATGAAGCTCTAGGTGTAATAGGGAAAAAAGTTTGCATTCTATTACAAGTTAATCACTAAAGGGGTGTTGCCTATAAGTTTAATTATACATAATGGCCCATCTCTGGAAACCCTGCCTCCCAGGTAATGAGCATTGAGCTAAAATACCTTTGTTTAGCTCACAGGAAACATCCTGCCCAGGCCCACCTGTGCATGGCTGCAGGAAGGAAGAAATTAACACATCCCTTCCGGAGGCTGACCGGAACCAGGAAGTGTTTGACTTTATTCCCTCCCCTTTTAGTATAAAAGAAGCCTGGATTCTAACTCAGGCAAGATGGTTCTTTGGAACAAGAGTCCACCATCTTCTCTATTTGCTGGCTTTCCAAATAAAGTCACTATTCCTTGCCCCAAAAAACTCATCTCTCGATTTCTTGGCCTGTTGTGCAGTGAGCAGTACAAACTTGGACTCAGTAACACAGATAGCACGTTGTTTATGGGACAGAAGTGTCTCTGTATTTATGTTAGGCTTTTATTCCCCCCTCCTCGAGCACTCTAGTGCAGGTTCCTTTTGACCCTTACCTGAAGTAGAACCAAAAAAAAAGGAAAGGAGAAGCAAAGAAGGAGGGGGTGGAGAGGAGTATAACTTGTTCTTCCTCGTGGCAGTTTTCCTCTATTCTAGTTGAGAGAAGAATAATCTGGAAAGATGCATTATGATAGAGAAGCTGCTCATTGAGCAGTTGGAGTCATCAGAGAACTCCCACTTTGTTACCATGAACCCAGATAGAGAAGCTGCTCATTGAGCAGTTGGAGTCATCAGAGAACTCCCACTTTGTTACCATGAACCCAGAGCTATGCGGGCAAGGATGCTGCATGCCAAATTGGACTGAAGTGAATGAAGGATAAGCCTGAAGAAGTCTGGCCCCCAGAGGGATCAGGTTGTTTATAAGGAACCCACTCATCAAGTTCTAGGAAGAAAGCTAAGCCTAATTAAGCTTAATTCGTGGTGAGAAATCATTCCTTGGACCTGGTTTTCTTTTAAAAACATACTCTCTTGAGCTCATCCTTCAAGCCAGGATATTGTTTGTGTTCAGCTAAACTCTGCCAGAGTACAGACCTTACTTTAGGATCTATTTGGGTCTGTGTGTGGCAATACCATCTTCCTGCTTAGGAGGCCAGATCTTATTTACAAATTCATATATTTCAGGAATTAAAATTTTGTAGGTTAAATCCACAATCATAATCATTTAAAATGATGCTAATGCTCAAATCTAGCCACCTACTACCTGAATTCATTGTTTCAGTTGGTGTACTTTGATAAATATAGATCTGCTACCTACTCCATGTTCCAGTTTTGTTTATTTCCCTCATGACAACATTCAACTCAACATGTAGTAAAGCTGTAAGAGTTCTTGTTGCCAAAATCAACCAACATATTCTACACTTTTCATAAGATAACTGATATAAGAACAAATAGAATGTCTGGGAATTAAAATAAATATGCATCAGACCAAGTAAAAAACATTCATTGATGATCATTATGATACAAACAAAAGGATAGGTTAGGGCAGAAGAAAAACAAGGAGATTCGGATGCAAAATTTTCAAACCTCCTTTTCTGGTTAGGTAAAAAAAATAATATTTTGTATACAAAATAGCCTTGTCCAACAACCAATTTTGTGCTTCTCTTTAGAAAAAGATGAATTATCTTTTAAAAAATATTCCACAGATGTACAGTCACTCTCAGCTATAGGTAGTAGAACTCAATATTTGTGCTTTAGAAATTATGATCTCATAAAGAAGGTAACCTAGCCACTAGTGAGACTGATTTCTTAAAATGGCTAAACTACTGTCATACAGATGTATTTTTGTTTTCCTTTATTTGTACGGTGAATTATTTAAAACAGCATACTCCACAGTTTAAATATGGCCCACATTTTAAATTAATTTCACCAAAATAATATGTTCAGTGTACCAATTTTCACTTAATAGAAATATTTCTATAAATTCCTAATATCACTGAAAGGCAGTGTGAAGCTATGCACAAGAATATTTCTAAAAACTCATGTTATCCCAGGAGAAATTAATCTTTGTACAAAAATATCACGCAAATATTTATTTGCAAAGAATTCTAAGCATGTCTTTAGAAAACCACATTTATAAACAAACTAGTTGGTCTGTTTAAAAAGACTCTGCACCAAGTTGGTGGTTCTTTTATGTTGTTTTAATTGCTTATATAGAAATGCATTGTGTATGAAAGACCTACATGATTTTTGACTGGATGGGGAAGTTTCATTTTTAAAGAGTAAAGTTGTGCTACAGTATTACTACAACTGAGACCAATCCTCCAACAGCTAAGCTACCTCCTACAAGGACAAATTTTCTAGAAAAACAAATGGAGCAAATGGGGAAAGAAGGGAGTTTAGATCATAGAATCTAAAACCTATATGTTCACCTCCGCCCTCTCCGAATAACTGAGAACATTTTCAGGTCAAACAGTAATTTACAGGGCCTCCAAGAGGTCTTTGATTTCATGATACTGATATGTAAGTCTCTCAATCCCCTTTAAGGAAACTCCAGGCAAAATTTAGAAGAAAGCCCTATGTATTTGAGACTACTGTCACTTTCCTTAGCTCCACCCTAATCTCCATTTGTTCAATGACCTTGCAAAAACTATAATAGCCACCCGTCCAACCAACACACCCACCTACACCCAACCAATTTACATATATATAAATTTGTACTTTTGTACATATGCTAGACTCACTCTGCTATATTTTGACAATGTTGTCTTGTGATGTCAAACAGACTGATGTCTCCACTAAAGAGAATTAATATTTCTGTGGTAATTATCTGGGGAAGAGGAAAGTCCTCAGTCGGAAAACTGGACCTTGGAAGACAAACCTTAAATTCATTCATTCTTTCATTCAATGAATATTTATTGAGTGCTGACTATACATCTGGCAGTGTTCTCCAGCCTGAACTGTTGCCCAAACTAGAGACTGTAGGAGTGACTAACTTTTACCTTTACCCTCTTTTGACTGGGCCTGAGAATTAAACTGACATAAGATAGATCAACAGGAGAAAAGCACACCAATTTATTTAGTAGAAATTTTATGTGACACGGGATTCTTCATAAGGAACGAAGACCCAAAGAAATGGCAAAACCTATTTGCTTTTTTACATTAGGTTGAACAAAGAGGGGCAATTGTGGAAAAATGACTAAACTATGTGGGGAGGCTGAAGGAAGATAAGAATTACTTTAACAAATTATGTCTGTATAGGATTCTCTCCATCTCAGCTTCTCATCCTTGAGGTTGAGAATGTTACTTTCCTTTTGGTATAGGGAGGACATCTTTCATATAGGAATTTCATGTTCTACTTTTAAGAAAAAGAGGAAGATCAGAGTGTTTTTCTTGTATTTGCTGTTTTTCAAGCTCCTTTAACTCAAAATAGTCAATATGCCAGAGAGGCATATTTTGGAGTAGCATGTTCTGGGCTTCTTCGAGATCATATATCCAACACCCACTCAGCATTTCCTTTTGGATATCTAAAAGGCATCTCCAATCCAATGTGTCCGTAAGTAAAGGTCTCACAGTCTGACTCCCCCATGTGCTCCCAAGGTCAGCTGGTAGCAACTCTGTTTCCAGTTGCTCAAAAGACCTGATTCCTCCCCTTTTCTCAAACTCCACATTCAATCCAGCCAGAAATCCTGTTGGCTCTACCTTCAGAACATACCCAGAGCGTGGCCCCTTTCTACCACCTCCTCCATTAAAACTCTGGTAGGATGGACAATTGTGGACTTGTCCCAACTGGAGTATTATAACACTCTGCACACCAGTTTCTCAGCCTTCCCCTTTCTTCCCTATAGTCTATTCTGAGCACAATGGCCCAAATGATTCTGATAAAATTTATGTTCAAATCATGCCACACCTCTGCCCAAAACCTTCCAGTGACTCTACATTTCACTCAAGAAAATTCCAAAGTCCTTACTATGGCCTCTAAGTCTCCCATGACCAGTTGCTCCCTGTCACCTCTCTGACACCATCCCATGTCCCCTCCCCGAGCCACACTGGCCTCTGCACCCTTCCTCTAGTTAGCTATGAACTTAAGCTCTAGGTGCTGGTTCTTTCCTCTGCCTGGTATACATCCCTTTCCCTGCCAGCATATATTTGCATGGTTAATTCTCATACCTCTTTCAAATCTTTCTCAGATTTACATTCTCTAGGAGGCTTCCCCCCACTGCTCTACCTTGTATCACAATGACAGCCCACCCCAAACACACAAACTCCCTGCTGGCATTTCCCATCTCCCTCAACCTGTTCTATTTTTTTCCATGGCACTTAATTCATTCTAAGCAAACTTACGATGTTTCGTGATTGTCTGTTTGCAGCTCGATGACAGTTTTGTTTTGCTTTTGTCTCTTCGGTTTCCCGATGTATCCCAAGCATCTGGCAGAGGGTGGGCGCTCAATGAACAACTGTTCAATGAAGGAATGTGAGCAAAACACGTGTGATCTCTGGTGTCAGGAACGTTACAGTCCGTGGAGTGATATCTCTTCTCCCTGGGCTTCCTTTTGTGGTCGGGACCTCGATGAGCCTAGTGGGCCTGAAAGTGCTGGAGGGCGCCCCCGGGTGGAGGAGGAAGCATGGAATCTGCCATCCGGAGCAGGACCCACGACCTGAAGAGAAAGGAGTTATTCCTCACCCCACCCCCGCCCAATTTCTTTTTCTTTTTTTTTTTTTTAAACTTTGGGTTTATTTATTTATTTATTTATGGCTGTGTTGGGTCTTTGTTTCTGTGCGAGGGCTTTCTCTAGTTGCGGCAAGTGGGGGCCACTCTTCATCACGGTGCGCGGGCCTCTCACTATCGCGGCCTCTCTTGTGTGCGGAGCACAGGCTCCAGACGCACAGGCTCAGTAATTGTGGCTCACGGGCCTAGTTGCTCTGTGGCATGTGGGATCTTCCCAGACCAGGGCTCGAATCCGTGACCCCTGCATTGGCAGACAGATTCTCAACCACTGCACCACCAGGGAAGCCCCCCCACCCAGTTTTATTGACATATATTTGACAAATAAAATTGTAATATATTTAAAGTGTACAAAGTGATCTGATATATGTATACATTGTGAAAGTCCCCTTCATCGAGTTAATTAACACACCTCTTACACCTCACACATTTGTCTTTTTTTTTTTCCGGGTGAGAACACTTAAGTTTTACTCTCTTGGCTCAGCAAATTTTAATTATACAATAAAGTATTATCAACTACAGTCACTATGGTACACATTAGATCCTCAGATCTTACGTAACTTATAAGTGAAATTTTGTACCCTTTTATCAACCTCTCCCTATACCCGTGACCCCACCAGCTGCTGGCAATCACCATTCTATTCTTCATTTCTATGAGTTCAACTTTTTTTTTTTCAGTTTCCATATATCAGTGATACCATGCAGTATTTATCTTTCTCTGTCTGGTTTATTTCACTTAGCATAATACTCTCAAGGTCCATCCATGTTGTCACAAATGGCAGGATTTCCTTTTTTCTCATGGCTAATGTTACTTCTTTCTCATGAGTAATATTCCTTAATATTCCTTCTTTCTCATGAATAATATTACTATATATATATAGAAATATTATATATAATGGAATGTTATATATATATATCTCTCTCACATTTTCATCTGTTGATGGACACAGGTTGTTTCCATATCTCGACTATTATGAATAATGCTGCAATTAACATGGGAGTGCAGATATCTCCTTGAGGTAATGATTTCATTTCCTTTGGATATATACCCACAAGTGGAATGCTGGATCACATGGTAGTTCTATTTTTAGCTTTTTGAGGAACTGCTATACTGTTTTTTCTATAGTGGCTGTACCAGTTTATATTCTCACCAACAGTGCACAAGGGTTCCCTTTACTACATGTCCTCGCCAACACTTTTATTTCTTGTCTTTTTGATACTAGCTATTCTAACAGTTGTGAGGTCTTATCTCACTGTGGTTCTGACTTGTGTTTCTCTGATGATTAGTGATGTTGAGCACTTTTTCATGTACCTGTTGGCCATTTGTATGTCTTCTTTGGGAAAATGTCTATTCAGGTCCTTTACCTGAATTCAGGAGACTCTATGTTGCCATCTCAGTGATATCTCCAGGAATTATTCCATATAAGGCAAATCACTTGGTTTTGTGTTCCTGTTTCTATTTTCTTTCAGATAGCCATAAGTTGTTAATAAAATTTTCTTCAGAATTCCTGCTTGCATTTAGCTGTACTCTGAAGATGTATCAGAAGTTGTGTGTCCTCATTTGAGGCCAGTCTCAACAAGGAGGTTTCACTCAATCCAATGATTCTCTTATGAAGAGCTATTCAATAAAGTGAATTATCCCAGACAATCTAGGAGAGATCTTTTGGGTCAAGACCACCTTCCTAGTCCACTAGGCCAAGCCTCATAGGTATCTAATGACTTCACCAACTCAACCAGGCCTCTTTTCTATGTGTTATCCTCTTCAGGGAGTTCACATCTGATGCTTGGTATGACAGAGAATATTAACAGTCTGGGAATTTCTAGACTAAAGGAAAACTAGTTAATTCAATTGTTTCCTGATGATAAGAAATCTTAGTAGAAGGAGAATTAACTGCTTAAAGTCATAACAATGTCATTTTCATGAAATGAAAATGAAAATTTTCATTTCATGAAAATATTCATGTTCTAAAGAAATAATGATCCTTCTCTGTGCCCAAATAATACACTCATTTTTTTAAATTGTCTCATTTATTTTTATAGACTCCCCAAAAGCTAGGACAATGCCTGGCCCATTTATTGAGCAATATGGATGCTCAATACATGTGAACAATTCAACATCTGGTCAGCCAACAAAGTAAGAATACAGAATTCACATTGTTTCCTTTCTCTCCTTATATCCCTAACTGTAGATATGTGTCATAGTTAGATATTTAGTCTCCCAAATAAACAAACAAACCATTTTCTCCCAATTAATTAACTGGGCCCATGTCATTGTACTACAAAGGACATTTATTTCCCAGGAGCCAAATTTAGTAATTTTTGCCATTTCCCTTTAATGTCCAAATTTGAGCTTCCTTGGAAATTAATTCAGTTGCAGTTTACTGTAGAATCGCACTTAGTAGCATCCAGGACAGCAAGCCCATAACTCCCCATCCAGATTTAAATCACACCAACTTGTTTCATGTTGCTCTCGGGTCATCAATGTGTCCTTTCCAATGCTGTCTTGAAAGGGACAGTCATTGATCTGACCATCAGTTCAAAGTTCTACCAAACTAAGGCATGTAGAACACATTCTCCCTCATATATTTTATTTTTAAAATTTTTTTCAGTTATTTCAGGGTTTCCATTTTTAAAAATCATCTTTGTGCCATGGACCTCTTCAACACTTTGGTGAAACCAATGGATAAATGCATGAAATAAAAAACATAGAATTACAATGGAAATCAATTATTATTATTTTTGACATTCTGTGGGCCAATACAGAACTTTATATTCCCTAAAATTTAAATCTGTGATAGAGGTCTTAACTATTCATAGTATTAACTACTGTAATCTAATATACTTACATTGACTTGGAATCAAATATAAAATTAATAATTTAGCAATTTAAATTACATTCTACTAACTTTGAGTTTGTTCAACATAGTTTTCAAAGTCCTAGCCAGAGCAATCAGAGAAGAAAAAGAAAAGGAATACAAATTGCAAAAGAAGAAGTAAAACCATCACTGTTTGCAGATGACATGATACTATACATAGAGAATCCTAAAGATGCTACCAGAAAACTACTAGAGCTAATCAGTGAAGTTGGTAAAGTTGCAGGATACAAAATTAATGCACAGAAATCCCTTGCATTCCTATACTCTAACAATGAAAGATCAGAAAGAGAAATTAAGGAAACAATCCCATTCACCATTGCAACAAAAATAATGAAATACCTAGGAATAAACCTACCTAAGGAGGTAAAAGACCTGTACTCAGAAAACCATAAGACACTGATGAAAGAAATTAAAGATGACACACATGTTCTTGGATTGGAAGAATCAATACTGGGAAAAGCACTATACTACCCAAAACAATCTACAGATTCAATGCAATCCCTATCAAATTACCAATGACATTTTTTACAGAGCTAGAAAAAAAAATCTTAAAATTTGTATGGAGACACAAAAGACCCTGAATAGCCAAAGCAGTCTTGAGGGGAAAAAATGGAGCTGGAGGAATCAGACTCCCTGACTTCAGACTACACTAAAAAGCTACAGTAATCAAGACAATATGGTACTGGCACAAAAACAGAAATATAGTTCATTGGAACAGGATAGAAAGCCCAGAGATAAACCCACACACCTACGGCCAACTAATCTATGACAAAGGAGACAAGGATATACAATGGAGAAAAGACAGTCTCTTCAGTAAGTGGTGCTGGGAAAACTGGACAGCTACGTGTAAAAGAATGAAATTAGAACACTCCCTAACACCATATGTGAAAATAAACTCAAAATGGATTAAAGACCTAAATGTAAGACAGGACACTATAAAACTCTTAGAGGAAAACATAGGAGGAACACTCTTTGACATAAATCACAGCAAGATCTTTTTTGACCCACCTCATAGAGTAATGGAAATAAAAACAAAAATAAACAAAGGGGGCCTAATGAAACTTAAAAGATTTTGTACAGCAAAGGAAACTATAAAGAAGATGAAAAGACAACCCTCAGAATGGGAGAATATATTTGCAAATGAATCAACAGACAAAGGGTTAATCTCTAAAATATATAAACAGCTCATGCAGCTCAATATCAAAAAAAAAAAAAAAAAAAACCCAATCCAAAAATGGGCAGAAGACCTAAATAGACATTTCTCCAAAGAAGACATACAGATG
This sequence comes from Eschrichtius robustus, assembly GCF_028021215.1. Lineage (NCBI taxonomy): Eukaryota > Metazoa > Chordata > Mammalia > Artiodactyla > Eschrichtiidae > Eschrichtius > Eschrichtius robustus. The sequence goes on from NC_090827.1 coordinate 37,762,515, forward strand.
GCCAAGAGGCACATGAAAAGCTGCTCAACATCACTAATTATTAGAGAAATGCAAATTAAAATTACAATGAGGTATCACCTCACACTGGTTAGAATGCACATCATCATAAAATCTACAAATAACAAATGCTGGAGAGGGTGTGGAGAAAAGGGAACCCTCCTGGGAATGTAAATTGATACAGCCATTATATGACCCAGCAATCCCACTACTGGGCATATACCCAGAGAAAACCATAATTCAAAAAGACACATGAACCCCAATGTTCATTGCAGCACTATTTACAATAGCAAGGTCATGGAAGCAACCTAAATGCCCATCAACAGATGAATGGATAAAGATGTGGTACATATATACAATGGAATATTACTCAGCCATAAAAAGGAACAAAATTGGGTCATTTGTAGAGACGTGGATGGACCTAGAGACTGTCATACAGAGTGAAGTAAATCAGAAAGAGAAAAATATCATATATTAATGCATATATGTGGAATCTAGAAAAATGGTACAGATGAACCGGTTTGCAAGGCAGAAATAGAGACACAGATGTAGAGAACAAACATATGGACACCAAAGGGGGGAAGCGGGGGCGGGTGTGGTGGTGGTGGGATGAATTGGGAGATTGGGATTGACATATATACACTAATATGTATAAAATAGATAACTAATAAGAACCTGTTGTATAAAAAAATAAAATTCAAAAAGAAAAGAAAAATAATTACAGTCTATAAAAAAGCTATGAGAATATTTACATCTAAATAAATTATCAATATGATTTGTACTCTTAAACTTTTCCAAATCCCTCCCAAATCAAATTAATTTTAATTCACTGAGAATTTCTTGAGAATTTCTAGGTATAGTTGAAATGGGATGCTCTGGTATGTGTAGAAATGTCTTTCTTCCATCACCTGAAATTTTATGTAACTTGCCCTTTTTGCATAAATATATGGAATGTATCAATGAATAAATAAATGGTCTGTCTTTTTGCTTTTCGCATCCCAACCAAGTATAACCAGTGAAAAGATCCTTCTTGGTCTTGTTCTATCGGAGGATAAAAATGCAGCTCTCTGTCGCCTAACATAGTTTAGACCTGGTGATTACTCTGGAGACTTTTCATCTCCCTGCAATTTACTGAGGTCTTGGAGGCACTATCTGAGTTGGAGTTAACAACTGGAGAGGAAAATGAACTTAGTTAATTATTATTATTATCATTTACAACTTATAATAAAAATTGTCATTATTATGGCTATCATTATTGAGTTCACTTGTTGAGTAATCATAAATATTTTACTTGTAGGACATGTCTTAATTTCAAATTTTATTGAAAGATAGTGTGTATAGCTCATATAGAGGCATTTGTGCATGCATATGCTGTAGAGTTTATTCAACAAATATTTATTACATGCCTACTCTGTATCACACACCATATAAAGTAAAATTACGGTGATATGTTCCAGCCCAACTAAGCTTCTGACACCTCCCAGCTTTAATTCTATTCAAGGGCAACGTTTCCAGCAATGAACAGCAGCTATTTTCAATTGGCTTTCAATGACACTCTCAAAACTCAATCACCAAAATCTCACTTTTAGAAAATTGTAAAATGTATGAAAAAATGTCGGCCCAAAGGCAAAATCATTCAGCAATTTAAAAGTAAAAGCAGAGATTTGCTACGGAAAGTCATCTTTTACCTTGAGCTCTGGTTTTCCTTCTGAAGAGAGGAGTATGTGTGGTTAACTTTTATAAAAGGCCATTTCCATTCTGTTTTACAAATAAAAGATGTGGTAATTAGGACTAGAAGTCAAGGAGTTCACCAAAAGGGATAGGTTGAGGCCATTCCCAATTAGAATTTTATTTGGTTGATGTCACAGCTTAAAAATGTAAGAAACACAAAATACCCAAGTGAATTCATACCTTCCAAGGCCATTTCAGGGGATTTTTGAACAGAGATAAAACTAGACAACACCCCAAATATGTGCATTAACAAGGTGGACCTCTGCAGAGTAAAAACCAATCTTTTCCAATCAAACCAAAGCCAGTATCTCACTTTCTGGAAAGACAACTCAACCAAGCAGCTATTTGTTGGTTGGAATTGCTTTAAATTATTTTAGAAAACGTCAAAAAATAAATTACATTCCCCTTCTTGCATGTATTTTTCCAGTTCCTTTTCAAAACAAAATGTTCATTTAGGGCCATGACAGCGAAAATAGAAATGTCTTTGGCATAAACTTAGCTTTCTAGCCTGCAGGCAAAATAGAAAATTGTTGTTAAATTGGTGTGGACCAGAAAACGGATGATAAAACTTGTTCATGAAACTTCTGCTAATAACAAACATTTGTCCCATGGTACGTACTATAAGTAATAACACATGACAGGGGATGGATATGTCACTTTCCTGAACAGCGGGTTTTCATGCCTGTAAAGGCAGTAGGCCAAGATCACCTCACCCTTCAGTTATGGCTCCCTACAAAAATCTTAGGGTTGAAAAAAATGCCCTTTGTAAACTACGAAATACTTGGGAAGACATTCTCTGGAGTTTTCATCTTAGTTATTCTTCCTTTAAAGTTTTACAGGCAGCTTGGGTGGTTATGTTACTTATTATGACCAAGCACTAATTTCAGGTTCTATCTTCTGCTTCGTCAGCATTTACTGTTTCCTAAGAGTTATGCCATTTATTCATTTTGCCTTCATTTCATTTGACTCAGTGGTCAGGAAGAGATAGGAAGCAATTTTGAAGAAGGTGGGTAGTTGGCAGGTGAAGAGATGGTGTCCATGGCGAGCACCGACGACAAGTCCTTCCTGTTGCCAACTAAAAATTGTCGCTTGTCTACAAGAGTGAAGTCACTAGCCACTGCAATCGCTGGCCTTCAACACCCTGAAAGGAGTTCAGGGTGGAGATCAGGAATGAGGCACTCAGTCCTCTGGGAAAAAATGGCAGAACAGGCCTTCAGAGAGTTAAATAATTTCAGGAGAAGATTTTATGAGCCCAATTTCTTGCATCTTCTCTTATCTAGAAAAGCACTATAATCATTTACGGTGACATCTGCTCCTCATGACCAGCAGCAAACCTCTGCCAAAATGTGTGCCTGACTGCATGTCCCCCTTCACCAAAATCACATATATTCTGACCTCCCCTCTACCTCTTCAGAGCAGTTCCTCAGAGCTGGCTGAGATGCTGTCTCCCGGGCTATAGTCCTCATTTGGTCCCAAATAAAACCTAACTCACAACTCTCATATTGTGCTTTTTTTTTTTTCTTCACTCAACACTGTTTTCTCGCTTTATTTTACCATATTTTCTTGAATTTAAGACACCATTGATTGAGAGATTCACCATTTTATGCAGCAATACGAAAAAGAATATACACTTCCGATCAATCTATGATACAACACGTTAATGATCGTTCTACTTGAAGCCTGGGTGGGCCGCACAGCCTTCTTTGCCCGGAAATTTCTTTTATCTCTTCCAAATTATTTGGCATTTTCTCTTGCCTCTTATCGCACTGCTTGGCCTGTAATGGAAATTCTTCTGCACTTATCTCAGTAACAAAATGTAACAAAGCCTCCTAGACCTGTAGGATTTTTTCCCTTCTTAGTCCCCTAAAGCATTTGGTTGTTCTTTCCAAGAAAAGAAGGAATTGAAGTCATCCCTCCCACAAAGAACGTTGGCTTCAGCTAGAATCAAATTCATGGCCAGCTGCTGTCTTTCTGCCTAGGCAGTCACTTTTCATGTCAAGGCTGAATAATGGGCTTCTTGTTGAAGACATTTGACATAACAATTACACTCACCATGCGCCTCCCCAACATTGCGCATAATCTCAGTCGATGTAACAACAACGAAAACAGTTATGACAAAGTCTGCAGGCAGTGGCCACCTCATCATGACTACTGCCTGGCCGACAGCAATTCTACAACGGCTCTCGATTTCAGAGATGCTCAAATATGAGGGAAAATGTGCATCTTAGAATTAGCAGAACACAGTATTACCTGTTCACACACTGTACAGGGGTAGCAGACTCAAATGCCCATAAAATCATGTAAATTATATAAATTATGTACATTAGTCCAATTCTATATAAAAAAAAAACATGCCCCCCCATGTCAACTATTTCCTGTCTCAGTTTTAAGAAAGATGTGGATACAAAGGAATATTGTCCACCAGAAGGAAAGCACCAGCCTACCCACCAGGAATGGTAGCAAACTGAAGAATGCATGTCCCGTCTACAGGGGCCAGATACTGCACAGCTTCGGTCAAATGTTACCCTGTCAGCAATCCTTAAGACTTTGGACTTTGGAAGATATTGCCCAATCTTCTGATTTTTTTCAAGAGACACTGGGAAACTGGATGTTCATATGAAATCTCTTAATTTTTAAGTTTTAAGAGCAAATCTTTGTGCTATATTTGGTTCACAGCTCAGTAATTTGTGGTCCCTGCAAGGTACACCTAACATAGGTCAGCCATGTTGTAAACATGGCCATTTGTCCTGTGAGTTGATTTAATCAAAAAACTATCAGTATGAATGAAAAGGTAATCTTACCTTAGTAACATCTTCGCCGGTGAAACATCAGGACACGTTAGGTACCAGTAGAAGTACTGAACCAGAAAGTCTTTTCATTTTGAATATTTTTCTTATAATTGTCTAGTATAATAGAATCAACTCACTGGGAGAATTTCAAGGTTCACAACTGGGAACAAGCAGGAAAGTAAAAATTATTTTTTCGGTCCCACGTCTTTCTTTAAGAATGAGAATTACTGATCTGGGACCCAGTCTTGCTTGGTACCTTGTTGAACCAGTAGATGTGCTGTTAGGAGCCTCCCGGCTCCCTTGGAAGGAGGAAGCCCACATGTGGGGAACCCAGAGGAACCGGAAGTAGAGGGTGTGGCAGACTACCAGGGAATACCCTTCTCATCGCCCCTGCATCCTGGCCCTAGAAAAGAGAGCGATTGCTTTTTTCTTTTCTCTCAAAGAAGGGAGATAGAAGAATTAAGAGTAGAGCTACTTACTATGGCTCAGCCCAATGCATTCATCTCTGATTTAAAGGCTTGGAGTCAGCCAAGAAGTTGGACCCTGAATATACCTGCTTTCATAATGGAATTCAAGGCAATAGATCCTTCATGGCTTCTTCATTTTCTGGGACTCAATTTCCCCATCTGTAAAATGAGCAGAAAGATGAAACAAGTATTTTTCAATCTGTGTTCTGAGAAGCTTTAGGAACTCAGCTACTGTGCTTAAGGATCTGGTTTTATATGATTTGCATTTGGTCCTAAAGGTAACGTTTCCATTTAATAGGAAAACATCATAACACCTGAAGAAATGCAGTGTTGGAGAAACATTGGCTGGGTGATACAAGTAATCTGTGAGGAGGCCTCTCCAGCTCTGACACTTTGATTCTAAAACTTCCCCAACTTGCATGTACATTTCAATACTGTTCTAACAAAGTAAAACGCAGAGGCTTTTTCAGATTAAATAATAACTCCAGCTTTTACCTAAAATACATGAGTCAATATGAACGTTCTCGTAAGGCTGAGTATGCAAAGGTACATATGGCTTTGATTTTTTTCTTTGAAATGAGGCTTTCGTTTTTTCGATTTTGCAAAAGATGACAGCAACGAGCTTGAATCTGGGAAGGGCAGCTCACGCTAGAACAAAGGAGACCTTGTGTCTAGTCACTGTTGAACACGCACTCGCTGATGGAATCTGTACATGCAAGTAAGGAGGAGGACTGAGGTCATTTTTAGCATAGAAAGGCTCCAGATCATTTTCCTTAGGAAATGCAGGAAACTGAAGTGAAAATAAACTCCATTATGCAGACCAGGCATAAATTTAACTACTCCTTAAACACAGTCCATGATTTCCCACCCTTTTCTGCCTGTGCCTGGAAGGTCCTCTAGCTGGATTGTCTCCACTTCTCTAAATCCACACCATACCCAGGCTGCATGGTGATTTCACTTCCAATCTCAGTGTTTTCTCACTCCTGTCAACCCCCTATAGCCCCTACTGTCTTTTATAATTACCTTCTATAAATGGGTAGTTTTGTGAACCCCTGTTAGATACACCTATGCATCACTTACCCACATACTCCTGACTCGAGGGACCACTATCGCTCTTCTGTACCCCCCACGGTTTCTGGACACATGGTGAGTAGGTAATCAATACATACGTTGAAGGATTAAATGTATTAATGAATAACTTCTGCATCTATGGGCAAGAAGACTATTACTATATGAGGAATGATAATATGGGTTCAAAACACTTTGAGAAAAAAAATGGAAACAGACTAATTGTTCATATAATAGTATGAGATTAGATTGTTATCATGAAAACAATGCTTACAACACAGCAGTGAGTGAAGAAAGAAAGACGTAAAAAAAAAAACATAAAGAAGAGAAGAAAAGATTTCACAGTCATGTTTAAGATTATTTGATTCAGAGTAGTATTTTTCTCTATGTTTCAAAATGTTGATAATGAGACTTATATTACTTTTATAATGAAAAATAAGAAGAAACAGGCTTTGAGTTTCTATGCCAGAGGAATATTAGTGGAATTTTGTTGTAACATGAATCTGAGGCCCACATAATTGCCATTTTTTAGAAGAAATCATTTTATAGCAAATGTTGCTTTTTGGTAGTTCACAGACTAATAGTGGATAACCCCTTCTATGAGTTTCATCATGGGATTTCCTTTAATAAATTCCATTTCAGGGAGAACAGGGCTATAGCAACATGTTTGTGTCTCACTATCAAAGAAAATTTCATAAGCAAACTGAACCAATTTGTTTCCTAGTGTATGTTTATCCCCATTAAGAGCTCCAAGAGTGAAAAAAAATAAATGGTAATTATCTTAGAGGTCTCTAAATGCTTTCATGTTTTAAGCCACGGGCTGAATTAGGTCCTGAAAGATCTAATCTAGTAAAAGCAACAATGCCTACTAGTAACCTGAGGAAAAACCCCAGGACATTTTGTCCTCCAGAAAGTGAATGACCTAGATCTGGATGACAAGCCACTAGACAGTGTTTTCAGGGATGGAGGGCATGTCTGCTCCCAACCCAGCTTTAAAGCTGTATGTGTGTGTGCATGCATGAGTGTTTTTTTAAGAGAGTATACTATTCCCCAGACAGCAAAAGAAGGTGGGATATTTTATCACTTTGTTTCAGAAAGACCTAGATACTTCAAAACACTCGCCTAAAGGAATGTATCTAAAATAACACATTCTACTTCCATATTTCTATAGATCAAAATACAGGTACATACAAATCATTCCAAACTCCTGTACTTGCCTTATTTCTGTTACTGCATAAGTCACACCAAAAAATGCCCAATAATCAATATAAAATTCCAATGTAATCTTTCCCACAGCTCTTTGCTCTGTGACACAGTCCCATGCAATTAGATATAGTCACAACTATGCTGTGGGGTTCCTGAAAACGTTTTTAACTCCCTTATTTAAAGAACAGCCTTTCCCATACCCTTCCCCTTTCTCCTACTTTCTCCTGCCTAGGATGCAGATGTGAGAGTCAAGAGTCACAGCAGCCATATTGCAACTATGAGGGAATAGCCAAGAGAAGTGCAAAAATCTTGGCTCTAACATTGTTAAGGTGCTGAAATAAAACAAGAAGCAATCTACCTTCAGTTTCTTATTGTTTATTTAAGTCAATGTGGTTGGATTTTTCTGTAGGTAGCAGCATTCTTATCTCTTATAACCCATTGGTGGCCAACTTTCATTACTGTGGTTTATTTCTTCATTTGTTTTTCTCTTTGTCAGATTCTCTCTCTTATTCTTAGACTCACATGTGAAAGTATGCCCATTTTGCAGACATATCTATGATATATATTCTACTAAAAAAATATAAATATAAATTAGTGTTTACCAGTGTATGTGCCTCAGAACATATGTTTGATGATATACTCCACCAAAAAAAAAAAAGAAGAAGATGGAGGCAGAGAATAGGGAAATTTTGTGACCAAATATGTTTGGAAAACATTAGATAGTCTATTTTTCTAGAGCTTTGCAATACACGTAAAACTACTGCAGACTTTGAAAAGAAGAATAAGTGTAATAGCGAAATTGGGATGACATTCAGATATTTCCCAATCATACTGACCATTGAATTGATTTTTCAAGCAATCCCTTTATTTACTGACCACCTCTCAGAATTAGAGTTCTGAGGACCATATGTGGGAAACACGTACTACATTCACCCATAATATTTAATAATTTTAATATTAATATTTTAAATATTTTAATAATTATTGTTTTATATTTTCTTATTTGCAAAAGACAGATACATTCTGACAAATTTTAGAGAAACTCCCAGGGAATTCAAATCAACAGATATGTCGACACATACCAAAGAAAGGCAAGAAGGCAAGTAGTAGCGAAATTTGTGATTACTTCCAGCTGGTTACAAATCCCCCATTTTCTTTGGCTAGAAGATTCAACCCCTGATACTGGCAGCCATGGTAACCCACATGTGCATTTCTGGATGGGGACAACTCTTTCCAGACTAAATGCTTGAGACATGACACCTTGGTTAGTCTTTGCCGCTGCTCTCTGTAAGGACATTGCTGTGATTCTGTAAAACAAACAATTCTTGCTAATCTATGACATACTTGGATTGTCACGTGTTCTTAAGATCCTTCCTTACCTTTAATGCAGAACTTGCTTTCCCTTTGGGGATAGTTTATTCTCTCAGCAGAGGCATTTGATGTACCTCTGAGGCATCGTAGGTTGTAATACTCACCACCCCCAGCATCCCTTTCCAAATGACTTACTCTGTACCACGAGCCCAGCTGTAGCTATCAGGGTGTGTGTGTGTTTTTCTTTCCTTTTGCTCTCTTCACATTGTCTCAAATTTTGAGCCAGAATAATTTAAGCACTAGGGTCTTGTCGGGTTTTGCAACCATGAACAGCCTCGCAAAGTCTAGGCGTTTTGCCAGAAATCTAAACTTTGTTGAACTATGTGAAAAGGTTAAACATTTCACAGAGTTTGGGTTTCCCCACCCCCCTACTGCCCTCCCAGACTCTGCCTTGTTCTTAAATGTCCGTTTTATCAAGAGATGGAATAACTAATAATGTGCTGGATAGAATATTTTCAACCATCACGCTGTAACCATAGTAGTGCTAAAAACCCCAAACAAATGTTAATCACATGTCTCTCCATAATCAAAAAGAGCTGAGGACAAAGGGTCAATGTAGTCTGTTTTAAGATGAAATGCCAGAAGCTTTCCATAAAATATATCTTTTTAAAATGAAGCTCTTATTCCCTGTTTGTAATAATTTCTTTGTTAACAAAAAAGCCCTCCCCAAATTTTCCCCAACGAATTAAAATAAATCACAACCTCCCCAGTCTGGAGGAAAATATAAAATACTGTTTCCTAGAGCCCTCGTTCTGGAAGCTTCCCCGTGGTTATTTCTGGGAACACTGGATGCCTGTTTACTCTCGAGGAGGATACTTCTAAGGTTCTCAAGCTCACACAACACAGATATTGAAGGGAAAGGAAGTAAAAAAAAACCTAGGAATCATCCTTGATTCACTCAGTTCCCCACACCCCATCTGAGCATAAGCTGTCTGTATCTCTCCTAAAAGTTTTCCCAAATTTGCTTACTCTGTCCATCCCCACCACCACCATCCCAGTCTCAGCTGCCACCCTCTCACCTGGACTCCCACGATGGCCTCCTAACTGGCCTCCCTTTTTCCTCCCTGCCTCCATTCTCCCCAGAGCTGCCAGGCCATCCGAACTCCAGAGCCTTAGAATAAAAACACAATCTTCTTATTCTGCTTCATAAAGCTCTTCTGAAAACGCTTCTTCATCTTAAACCACCTCCTCCTCTCCTATCAAACTCTGGCCACTCGGGTGCCTTCTTTCTCTCCCGCAAACACCCCAAGTTTATACCTGTCTTAGGGCCTGGGTCGGGCAGGCTATCCCCTCATCTTTGCATGGCTGGCTCGTCCCTGCCATTAGCTCTCTGCTTAAGTGTGGTGTCTCTAGAACAGCCTTCCCTAATCACACAGTCTAAAAACCCTTCTACCCAAACCCTCACTTATTCTCACTCAGATTCCCTTTTTAAGACTCTACACAGCACTTTCCCTAACTGATCTTTTCTCTAGCTCCCCATTCATCACCTGTCTTCTGATTCCCTCCCACTGGATATAAAGAGGAAATTACTAGTGTACAACTGTATCTTCAGCCCCTCTAATAATGCTTGGGACATAGGAAGAACAAAATAAATAGGTATGGAATGAATACCTGAGCAAGACAAGAACTGAAAACTGGGTGATTATTCCAACTCTTGTAGCCCAGCCATGGGAAAATGTAACAAGACCCAGATAGCAGGTACTTTGGGATAAGAGTGTGTCAGAGGTTGGACATCCTGATGAATGTCTTGGGGTAGGCCATTAGCCTTTACAAACTAAACCAGAGAAAATACAGTTACTGACATAAACAGAGAGAGCTATATTTGGCTTCACTCGCGGGGAAACGAACTTTTCCAGGAGGCTATTTGTGTCTTTGACATGTTTGGTATAGTTTAAGCTACTACTTTGCAAGGCAATTTCCTGAGAAAAATGTCCTTAAGCAGAGAATAAATAATTTTTCCTTAATGTATTAAGGTAAATTACTGCAGATTTTCTCCTGGATAGTGATGACTTTGTAAGAAGTTTACAAATACTGTTAAGTAAAGTAGCAGTAATTCAGCAAACAGCCAACTTAGATGACTCATATACATAGGTTGAAAATTCTATCTGCCAACAAAGATCAGAGCCAAAGTTGGTCACTGGAAAAGTGCTTAACCAAACTTTGGCTTCTAAAGTGGGTTTCATGTGGAGCCAGGATTAACAAGGGAAAGCATGACCAGAATGGAATGTGAGGTTGAGTGCTGCAGAGAAGATGTCCCCGGGGCTGTGACCTGCTTTTGGTCAGCAGCCCTGGGAGCTGGGTTTGTTTCAATCTTATATAATTTTGCTCTCATGACCAGTCAACGGGATAGGAAGAAAATGGGAAAAGAGCCTGGGTGAGCAAACACACCGAAATATGTTTCTGAAGATAAGGGAAAAGGTAAAGATCATGGTACGGTCATTCTGGGAGAATGCAGATAATGGCCAATTTACTGATAAGGGGAAAGGCAGGGAAGTCGACTGTTCCCAATTTCATAAATAATAAAGTTTACAGGAGGCACCGTTTTCCTGAGATTCATGCTTCCACATGGGCAAAGTGAAACCTGAATGTGATAATATTAGTTATTATCACAGCAGAGAGCTTCTCATAAAAATGTTATATAACCATTGACCATGCAATAGAATTGTGTGAAAATATGATGTGTTAGTCACGATAAGCATCTAGATATTCCCAAAATCTCACAGGAGAAAGTATGTGATAAGGAAAAGGATTGCAATTCCTTTTGAAGAACAACCTGAAAAGAAGAATTATAGACTTGGATCAAAGAAGCCATTGCTCTCTTTCATCTATTTATTTGACAAGTATTTATTGGGTGATACTTTGTGCCAAGTACTACATCGGGCACTGTGGACATAAAGATAAATAAGTTACAAATCTGAAAATACATTTCAGGAAAATGTGGACTATAGTAACCCGAATAAAGTAGGCAGTGATCATAGCAGTGATGTCAGGTCAAGGGAAGGACTGGTTGATAAAACAGGAGAAATAGGAGCAGTTAAGGCCTTGATTTCTTTCTGGAATGATTGATTAAATACTTCTTTTTCTTTCCACTTATCCCTCCATCACAGTTCAGTGAATGCTGCTAAAGTAAAACTTATTTTATCCCTTTTTTGAACAGGTATTCTAATCCCTAAAGATAAGGAAAGAAACTTCTAGACAGGTCTTTAAAATAGTATCAATGTCTTCTCCTAAAATTCTCCATCCTCATCATCTCTACAACATCCACCCACCCCGCCAAAGTGAGATGGTTTCTGTTAATTATAATTATTGCATTAAATAAGAAGATCCTGCTCACCAACTTTGATGCATTTTAGCTGCATTTGAATCATTCAATTTCCCGAATTTTTTTAACTTTAAAATTTCTTTGCCAGCATAATATAATTTTTTAAATTATATTTGATTGGATCCATTCATTCATTCAACAAATGTTTACCACTTTGTGCATCCACTTTGTGCCAGCTACTGAACTAGGCGATAGGAAGAGAAAGACAAGCAAGCACAACTGATCCCGCCCTGAGGCACTGACATCCTAGTGAACACGAGTAAACAGCGAATTCCAAGAGTGCGCCAAGGACCAAGATAGAAGATAAGTACCAGGAACCATGAGGGCACATTATCAGACAGTCTTGGGGTGTCAGGAAAATTTTACAGGGGAAACAACATCAAACTGAAACATAAAGGATGACAAGAATTTATCCAAGTAGAGAACAGAGGGAAGAATGTCCTAATCAGAACTAGACATATTTTCAAAATTCCAGAGATGAGAGATATGTTCCAGAAATTACAAGTATGTAGCTATGTATATTGGGGTGGGGTGGGGGAATGGGAGTGGAAGTGGGATGGAGGGGTGGGAGATGTGGATTGCACTCAAGTTTTCAAGGAGGTAAGCATGAGAGAAGTTGTAAAGGGTCTCATAAGCCATATTAAAGGTTTTGAATTTCATCCTGAAGGCAATGGGAGCCTTTGGAAGTTTTTAAGCAGGGGAGCCATGAAAATAGATTTCTATTTTAAACAGTAACACTGACTACAGACTGAAAAACAGATTTGAGGAAAACATGGATTATGGTAGCTCATATAGAAGTTGAAGGTGGTCAGAGCAATGGTGTCATAAGCCAAAGGAGGGACTGTTTATCAGGAAGGGAGAAAATTGAGCACGTTAAATATTGATGTTAACAAATCCATATGAAAGATTGAAGATATAAAGAGAGGGGACAATCAGTAAAGTAGTCCTTGAGGACATAAGATGTATTGTGATCCAGAGTGTAGACTGAGGAAGCAGCCTTGGTGGAGACACATCTCCCATTGGAACAGGAGGAAAGAGGAAATGGTGGACGTGGATGAAGATCAAGTTTTAAATTCAGTGTCAGGAACTGAGGGAATTCTCTTGCTTTTCTTTTCTCTGAGATCTTCAAGCAAGATTTGCTGCTAAGAGTGACATTAGGGTAAGAAGTTTGAGAAAAGTAAGGAATCTGAAATAGCCACACTGGAAAATGGCACAGGGTGATGCCGAGTACACACAGAAGAGTCTCTGGGTAATGCTGAACGTTTGGTTGAAATCAAAGCCATACCTTTTTTGTGGCATGAATCTGGCCAGTTGTGTGAATTCTCTAGAGAGCAGACATTTGGAATGACTTAGCTTTAAGGTGGGTATGGAGGAAGAACAAAAGGGCAAATGAATCTGAGGACATTGACCCAAAGGGTAAAGCATGGAATGAAAGCTGGAAAGAAATGAAATCGGGATGGGGAAGACAGATGGAGAAAATAAAAGGGGCAAGAAACGACCTCTATGAAGTAGGAGGTCAAGTGTAATGGGGGTCATTATGTATGAGATACTGAAGGAAGGGAGGTTGATGTGGAACAGTTGCATAATGAATTTAAATATTCAGAGGTGGAGACAAGTTCCAGGTGATGACAAGATCCAGTTGCATACAGGGGAGTGAGCAGCTGAAGAGACCTGGAAGAGAAGGTCATGGGAAATAAGATTGTTAAGGAATTGGGAGGCAAGGTGTTGGTGGTCATCTACAGAGACATGCAGGAGTGGCCGAACCCAGGGAAGACAAGTAGCTGCTAACATCTTGAGTAAGCAAGGGTATGGTCACGTTGGCAAGTAAGTTCAATGAATAGAGATAAAGATGATACAGTCAGATAGCCTGAGCCCCAAAGGGGCAGTGGTTCTTATGTGAGGGTGGATGAGTACAGTAAGTCTCCTACGTACGAACCTTCAAGTTGCAAACTTTCAAAGATGCAAACGTGCGTTCGCATGTCCAATCACATAAGTTAGTTCATGTGTCTGTCATACACTGTCACATGAGTGCATCCCCTACAAGTGGTTATGCAGCTTACCCTCCATCTCCTATTGTTGATGATCCTTCAGCTCTACCTTCTCCCACCTCCTCTCCCTCCTCCAGTCAGTAACTCTTCTTGCCTGTTCACTCAGTGCCAGCCCCTGTATGCCAGCTGTTGTACTGTACTACTGTACTTTTCAAGGTACTGTACTGTAAGATTAAAAATGTTTTCTTTATTTTTTGTGTTTCTTTGTTTTTTATGTATTATTTGTGTGAAAAGCATTATAAACCTATTACAGTATAGTACTATGTAGCCAATTGTGTTAGTTGGGTACCTAGGCTAACTTTGTTGGACTTACAAACACACTCTCGGAATGGAACTCATTCGTATTTAGGGGACTTACTGTAGTAGTTTGAAAGAAGCAAAACAAAGTCATGCTCAGCCTGAGGAGCAGATAAATGAGGTGTGGACAAATCACCTGACTCTACTTGAGAGAGCTTTGGGGATAGCGATTTCCTTAGGAGCAGCCAGGTATCTGAGCCAGGAGGTGGACAGAACCAACAGAGACGGGTGGAGGATGGAATGATGCTGGTTAACTACCGAGGAGAGTTCCACGAGTCACAGGTGAAAATCTGAGATGGTGGGGAATCATTCAAGGTTGGCTCGTGGAAGAAGAATACCTGAGAAAAGAAATAACTGGAGGGTCTTAAGTCTTACATGCTGATCAAGGACGTTAGAGATGTGAGGCATGGTGCATTCAGCTGCCCTCAGGGTTTCGAAAGAATGAATCACACTTTTCCCCTTGGAGTTGTAGGCACTTTAGGCTGCTTAGAAGGATTTAGTTACAGACTGGATTCAGTTTTGCTCACTAGGGAGCCCAGCTGAAGAACTCATTCTTTTCATTGTATTCACTGTCAGATAGACAGTGTTAGAAATTTGATGTGCGTGTCTCTGTATTCAAGGTTTCTCTCTATAGTTTTATTTTATTAGATTTTATTTAAATAGATTTAATAAGTTAAACCCCTTATTAATGTTTCACATTTGTGGAAATATATTTATTCTTTTCATTTAACAACATTCACTATTTAGACAAAGGATTATTTGATCTCCAAGCCTCACCTGTTAGGAAGGGCAGGAGTCACTGGGGCTACAGCTGTCAGTCAAAGCCTGGACTTTTGACCAAGTGCTAGTCTCCAAAGGATAGAGGAACTCTCTCTTCTTAGGACATTCTTCTCTAAGTGTCTCCAAGAGCCAAGACTGCAGAGAGGCTGGTTCCTCAGCTCCTTGTGGGGAGGCTGCCAAGGCAAATGGTAGTTCCTAGAAGTACCACCAGATAGCTGCAACCTCTGCTGGCTGGGGGACTCTAATCACACTTCGATTTAAAAAACAATTTATATATTTTTTAAATGATCACAAACTTACAGAAAAGTTGGATGTTCAGTGCAGAACATTTTATTTTTCTTACCCATTTGAGAGTAAGTTGCTGAACAGATGCCCTATCACCCATGGATTCTTTATTGTGTGTTACCTACAAACAAGAACATTTTCCTGTGTAACCACAATACATCCATCACATCAAGAAATGAACAGTGATACTTGACCGTGATACTACCGTTTTAATTCTCAGGCTCCCTTTACATTTTACACATTTTCCCCACAATATCCTTTATAACAGAAAAATTCAGTCCAGAATCACAGGTTTAGTTGTGCTGTCCCCAGCCTCCTTCAGTCTGGAACAGATTCTCAGTTTTCGCTGACTGCCCTGACACTTAAGAAAATTACAAACCAGCTACTTTGTAATATGTCCCTCACTTTGACTTCATTGGATGTTTCCTCTTGATTAGATTCAGATTGTGAATTCTGGCAAGAATATTTCAGAAGTGAAAACATGTTCTTCTCACTTAATTCCATCAGATGGCAAGTGATTTCTATTTGTGCATTACTATGTTTACTTTTATCTTTTGGGTTAAGTGGTGTCTGCAAAGCTTCTCTACTGTAAAGTTCCTCCTTTCCCTTTAGAAATTAATAATTATTTTGTAGGGAGATACTTTAAGAGTATATGAATATCCTGATGCTCTTCAAATTTTCAATTTAGTCATGGATTTATTTATATCTAAGTGGATTTCCAATTTTATTCAATGGGTTTTAATCGACTGTCATTATTTATATGCTCAAGTTGTCCCAAATTTGGACAGAAGGAGCCCATTCATGGTGGCTTCTGTTTCCTTTTGACATGTCCCCAACATCCTTCTAGAACTTCCTTGCTTTCTGGCACAACATGTCCTGTCTTGTATTTTCCCTGTTTCACCGTTGGAATTATCCACTTCTTCAAAGAGCCCTTGTTCCTTTGATTGGAAAATAGTATTTAAAAGCCAAGATCTGAGTGCTGGATGTGCTCATTGCTGTTGCGCTGTCACTGCCCCAAGGCTCTTTTGTTGGAAAGAGCCAGGAAATATATGTCAGTGGATGCATATCCAAATCACTTCCATACCCATCCATTTACACCTTTAATTATTTCTACATCTATTTATCTACCTAACCATTGGTCATCTGTCTGTTTTTCTACCTATCATCCATCTATCTATATATCTACCCATCATCTATCTACCTATCTACCTATCCATCTACTATCTATCTATCACAGACCCTGCATTCACTTGAATACTTGCAAGTGCAGTCCAACATAAGAGGGTTTATTCTTGTTTCCTCCCTTTTTGGATTTCTAACTCCCTTCTCCTAAAGTGAGAAAGCTGTCTCCACTTATTGTTAATATGCTTACTTAATTGGTCAATCCCACTGACAGGTCTTCCCCTGTGTGGCTGTCTGCTCTATCTGTCACAGCTCTGATTCCATATTCTGTCCTCCACGTGGACAGCGTCTCACCTTACCTGGGCTCTGACACTTCCTATCTCCCCTTTGCAGGGAAATCCTCCTCATCTTACTGGAGCTCTAATACCCCTCACTATGTCCCCCATCTCCCCTCTACTTGGTCTCCAGCACCCCACCCGAGGTCATTCTCAGCATGGACGCTCTCCTGTCCCTGCTTGAGCTCTGCCACCAGCACCAGGCGAGCACTCCTTGAAGATGCTCTTCTTATCCTGCTTAGGCTCAAACTCCCTGCCCTAGGACACCCCTTACCCTGCTCAAGTTCTGACACCCAATGCCAGCTTCCCATTTCCTCTGCCTAGATGCCCTCCTTACTCAGATGGGGCTCTGGTTCCCCACCCAAGCTTCCCCTCCTCTTTGCAGGGATACCCTTCCTGCCCTGCTAGGGCTCTGACACCAATGTCCTAGTGTGGACCACCTTCACCCTGCTTGCACTCTCAGCCCCTGCCACCCCTCCCTGACACACACATACCTAGGATGACTGCTTTGCTCCATCTAATGGACTTAGGACAGAATTTTCCAGGAGAGGAAGAGAACGGCTCTGAAATGCTTTGAACATGGACGCTGAAGGCCTTCAAGATGTCTTCAGAATTGTGATTTATCATTTTTTAATCTTAATCATTATAACTAATTATTATCACTGTTATCATACTAATGATAATTAGTTATTATTGTTATGTTACTAATTTATCTGAGATGAATAAAATTTAGTGAGTTATTAGTATTTCATAAAATATAAAACTAACCTTTTCAATTTCAAAAATAGCCTTTCAATTTTGAGGAAAGATTTATTTTATCTGATTATCCATCTCCCATGAGCAGATGGAGTGGTCCACCCATAGCATCTTTGTCATTGAAAAGCTTTTGAGGATGGCAGGTCTATAGCAATTGCTTCATAATTAATAAAAAAAAAATGAAAAATTCCAATAGTTCTTCATAATCACCATAGTTTTAAGGAAAGTCTGGCTTTAGTCATGATAGAACTAGCTCTTTGGACTACAGTTACTGCCTGGCAAATGCCATGTTTTTCAATTCTCTTAATTTTTTATGCACATTATTGGGTGTTGATGTAAACTAAGAATATTGATGGCATTTTTATCATTTTTAATGAGATCAGAAAATCCATTTACAAAATGTTAACTTTGTAAAGAACTCATTCTTTTCATTGTATTCACTGTCAGATAGACAGTGTTAGAAATTTGATGTGCGTGTGTCTGTATTCAAGTTTTCTCTCTATAGTTTTATTTTATTAGATTTTATTTAAATAGATTTAATAAGTTAAACCCCTTATTAATGTTTCACATTTGTGGAAATATATTTATTCTTTTCATTTAACAACATTCACTATTTAGCCACAGATGTACTACCAATTCTCTGTTTTACTTTTTCATTTCAATAGCATGAATGTGTTTCAATAATAACCAGTTAAAAAGTGAAACTGTTGATAATGATTATTCATTTTTGTGTAGCTCAAAAAAAGAATGAGCCAGATATTATTGATTTTATTTTTTCCCCTTGAAGGTTTTTATTTTTTGTAAAATATATGTGTAGTCATTTCTTAAAACTAGCACATTTCACCCTATTTCTGCATGAAGTTCGATTTAAAATAAGCTAGCTTGAAATTCAACAGTGGCCAAACCAGAATGTCATTTTCCTCCTGGAAGGGAGAGAGTAATTTCTCTTCCCTGATATAAATGGAAAGAAATTCATTATTTTTCTCTGATATTAATTTACATACATTTTATAGGCTTTTCCTTTTTCTGAGACCACTAAAACTGCAGTAATTTTAGCAGTATATTTTACTTGTATTTATTTTTCAGAAGTCCATTATTTAAAAAAATATATATGACAATACACCAATCTTAAAGATTTTGCAATATAATGTACAATACAGATTTCAATAAAGGCTACAATACTATGTTATATAATTTGTTAGTTTTAGTAATCACAAGTTCACCTTTAAACAATGGATTTGATTGTGTGAAAGATGCTGACAATGAGTGTTGATCAATTTCCAACCTTGCTGGAAATTCTCCCAATCCTTTTTTCTATTTTACCTTTATTTTCTGTTTATCCTGAAACAACACACATTTTTTCTATTAATATATGAGATTCAGGAGTAATTTTTTCTTTTCTGCTTGCATTACAAAATGACAATGAATGCGTGCCCCTCCTAGAGTGTGGTTTATGATTTAATAATGCCACAGCTCCTGGTCCTGTCAGTATTCTTCTCTCTGTAAGCATATTTCCAGGCCACAATCTCAGGCACACCTCGTGTCATGTGGAGATCAGGAATAAACAGCAAATCTCATAAGTGGTCTGCTTTTTAGCACCACATGAAGAGAAATGTAAATTTTTACCACATAGTTTTTCATTCCACTGAAGCTTTTCCTTTGGCTAACTCATAAAAATTTAAATTTTTCACTTAGAGTGCTTTAATACTTTTACCAATCTAATCACTGAATATGTATTTGTTTTCAGTGAATTACCTTGAGATTCTGCCTTTCATTTAAAAGACAAAATGTACCTTTTCACATTCTAAAGTATAATGTAATTAAATTATGCATATAGTTTTTATTCTAAAAGGCTTATGGAGCCAGTGATAGTCTATGAAAAGGAATAACTTAAAACAAATGCTATCCGATTTTTAAGTCTGGAAAATGTTTTGTAATATTTGGTATAAAGCAGAAGAAACACAATATTTGACCAAAATAATATCTATTATATATCCTCTTACTTCTCCTGAAACTTTGTTCCCTAAACGCAAATGAATAAATTTCCCCTGGGGAAAAATGTCCCCCATCTACAATCAAATTCTTGATTAGATTGACACGTGGAGTTTGATGCGATGGATTAGACTTTTTCCCCCAATGTTACTTTAAGTTGCTTGAAGCTTTCAGAGGAAGCTGGAACTAATTTTTTTAATTTCCATAATACACGTGTCCAGCCGGTTGAACTGCTGACTTAACTCCATCTTTCAAAGATAGACTAAAGCTCAGTGCAAATGCGGAAAGGTCGGGTTATGCTAATGAGAACCATTTGGTCAGTTGCTTGATACTTACTGGACATGATAATCATATTGCCACATAGGCAGTCAACTCCACTGAATGGTATGGCTTTTAAATCCATAGGTATGCAAGAAAATTTCTCAGCTCACTGTACCTTCAAGCTGTTTTCAGCCCCGAGGTATGTTAAACCAAAGATGTGTGACTCGGAGGCAGCCCTGGGAAGGACAAAGGGAAAGGGAAAGCTCTGCTCCTCAGCGGTGACCCTGCTTATGGGACAGTGAAACAGTGTGTATAAGAAAGCAGCCAGCCTGTGAAGATTTAGTCATAAGATTGAGATGAAAAGATGAAAGTGGGGAGAGGAAAGGAGTTATAAAAAGTCAGGAAGGGAATAAATTTCAATAGTGAACACAGATGATATGACAGAGGAGAAAAATGGTATTTACCAGGTGTCAAAAGTTCCACCTGTGGGGACAAAGTGAGGGTGGGTGGGAAATGGGGTCAAGGAGCATCTTTTTACTTATACTGAGAATAGCCACAGTGACACTACTAATGAGAAAATTAACTTCATTGGTCTTTGGTATTATCTTACAGTTTAAATTAAAATTGAAAAAGTAGCTCCCTCGCTGCGATCTTTTGAAAGTCAGACCTCACCACGAGGGTCTGTCTTAAAAAAAGAAAAAAACCTACAACAAATAAGTAAACTAATAGTTCTGGCCAAACCTTCATATTAATTTTATAATTTCCACGGGTCTATAGTCATGGACCCACAGCTAGAGGATCCCTAAACTCACTGCCTTATCGGCTGTTCTCAGGACCCTCCTAATAAACTATGTCATTTAGAATGAATTAACCTTCTCCTTAGGCCCCGCTTGTGAACTCCATATATATATATACACACACACACACACACATATATATGTAAATATATATGTTATATGTATGTATGTATATATGTAGGTTAAGAATATCTCTTGTGCAATTACATTCTAATGCTATTTACATTCTAATGCTAATTATATTCGTACGCTGTTTATATATGTTATATGTGTACAGCTAATAATCAAAAATAAGATCTAAGTAGTAAATGCTGCCATACACTCTCCTGGTGCGACCAAATAGTACCACAAAGAGGAAACTGGGCATTCTAATAACAGCAAAAATTGTGAGATACAGAGAAGGTTGTTGTTCCAGACTGAGAGGAACATATACAGAGGTTGGCAGGAAGCACTCAGTAAGGAGATACATTTATAGACTGTGCAGTGAGGAAGAGAGGTTTTCTTATTTAGCAAATATTTTCTGTCTCTAGATGGTTTCTGCCAGCCTTTTGCAAAGGATGTTTCAAGAAACAATGGTTCCAACGATGCTCTGGTTACAAAAAAAAAAAAAAAAAAAAAAGTTTCATGTTTAAATGAGTGTGAGAATGTGACATATTAAACTCCAATCTTGGAGATTCATAATATATGTGAACAAAATCAAGGTTATGTAATGTTATACAGTTTTTGAAAACCCATTTAAAATAGCCTCATGTGGGCTTCCTATAACAGCCCAACTGTTCTGCAATATACAATTTTTTTTAAATGGATAGATTTTTCCATTCATCTGCGTATCCATTCCAATACAGTAAAATCGTTTTATTAGCCATTACTTTTCTTCTTCAAAATAGTTTAGCTCTTCCTCATCTGTTTAGTTTTGCAAATTAATATTAGAATTTTTTCAAATTAAAGCAACTCTGAATTTTTAATTAGAATTCATTAACACTTTAAATTAATAGGGAAGAACCGGTATGTTTATTTGAATAAATCTACTGTTTAAGAACAGATCACATCTTCATTTGTTGGAGTCACTATTTATGGAAAGGAAAATTACTCAGTAAATGTTTAAAGTTTTCTTTATATGGGATTTATCATATTTTGTTGCTATTGCTAATATTGTTAGTGAGATCTCTACTTTCAGCTAATAGAGTATTTAGGTATTTAGCGAATACTCTATTTTTTTCTCTACATTTACTGTATACCAGCCAGATATCTTGAACTATTGGAATTTTTTTTAGATGACTTCCTTTGGTTTTCTGGACTAATTTATATTATCTTAAAATAATAATAATTTTGTACTTTTATTATTTTTATGGATAAACCTCCTGTTTCTGCTTTGTATCTTGTATTGGTTTGAAATGTAAATGTTAAGGGTAATGACACACTTATCCCATTTTTGATGTTAAAAGATATGCCTGTAGTTTTTCACTATTAAATAAAATGTTGGCAATTGCTTTGAGGTGAGGCCTAATTATCTTGTTAAGGAATTATTCTTCAAGTGCGAGATCACAGACAATTTTATACAGAATTAGAGGTTTCATTTTCTCATGGGCTTTCAAAATCTTTCTCAGTAATCATACGGTTTATCACTACTAACCTTTATGAAATAATTATATTAATTATGTTAATAGATATCCTAATAAATAAACTACCCTTACATTCCTGGCTAACATGAGTTAATTATGTTGGATTTCTTCTTAAATATACCAAGGAGTATGATTTACTATTATTTAAGATTCTTTGTATATACATTCCTAGCAATTGTTCTGAGATTTTTTTTTTTTTTTGGCTGGGAGGGAGGGGGAGAGGAGGAGAATCTTTTCCAGGTGTTTGTAGCAAAGATATTGTCTATCATTTTATATGCTCCAGAACAATTTATTATTTTAATATACAGTATAAGAAATATGAGGTCCTTAAAGATTGCTACAAGTTACTACAAAAACATGTAACCTAGAAACCTATAAGAAATATAATTATTGATCTGTTAAGATTTCTTTTAAAAATTGATGTTTAAAATTTCTTTCTGTGTGTCAATTTTGGTAAAATTTAGCTCCCCATTAAAACAGATTTGTCTGTTTTCTTGCATTTATCAAAAAGAAGAAAGCAAAGCAGGTATTGTTGAAAAAAGAGGAGTTGGATTCAAGTAAATTTGGGAAGCATTAGACTGAATGAAGTTTAATAGGTTTGCTTATTGCAGAACTCAGAATTCTCTATCTAAGAGCCCTTTGAATCTCTCAATGAGAGAGGCATACAGAAAGCAGACAGTGATTCCCAAACTTATTCACCATGGAACCATTTTTCCCTGAGTGTCTTCCAGATGGAATACACTTTGAGGAATGCCAATTTACATCACAGCCATCATAGAGAAACAAATAGATAGGCAGGTAGGTACCTACATACATACAGGAAATTATAGAGCAATTTTTAAAATATTGCTGTAATTTGCCTATGAGTTTTATCAATATTTTTAAATTAATCATAATTTGTCTGCATTTAAACATTTTTTTATAGTTTAAGAAAGCATGATACTTCCCTGACTGACTTTCCCTGTCCTCTGTGGTTGTGAGTTATGTGATGGTCACCTCTGGTCAGTCAACAGATCTTCTTGAGGGTTCAATAAAATCAGAGTTATTTCCCCTTTGACCTTGTACCCTGGTCTATATTTTCCCTTAGGCATTACTTGGATGTTTTCTTTTTAGAAAGGGTTAGAAGTGCTGTTGACTGCCATTCAGGAAAGAAATGCTGACTAAAGACTAAATTAAACCACAGCATATCAGAGTTGAGGATTCTTAAAAAAAAAAAAAACATGACCTAAATGAGGGAAAACATAGACAAGCATTTCTTATACAAAACAACACTATCCATGGTGTACAGAACCATTGTTAGCTAAGGGCTTTAGAATGCTTAACCAATGATACACTGAAGGTAACAGCTGATTATCATTTTTGGAAGACTGGGACTGGACCCACCAGCAGACACAACACAGACTCACACAGATACTCATACAGATACTCATACACACCCCTGAACTTTATGTAGGCAAAGCAAGTGAAAGACACATAAGAGGGGAAAAGATAAACTTTACCTCTTTCCATGAAATCCTGCCATTTGCAACATAGAAGGACCTTGAAGGTATTATTCAAAGTGAGATAAGTCACAAGGAGAAAGACAAATACGGTAAGACTTCACTCCTATGTGCAAAACCCCAAAAACGAAATGAACACACAAAATAAAACAAAAACAAGCTCATAGATACAGAGAACAGATTAGTGGTTACCAGAGAGGAAGGGGATACGGGGGCGGGTGAAGGGGATCAACTGTATGGTGACAGATGGTAACTAGACTTTTGGTGGTGATCACTCTGTAGTGTATACAGATGTCAAATTACAATGCTGTACACCTGAAACTCATAAACACACACACACACACACAAACAGTGAACCCTAATGCCAACTATGGACTTTAGTTAATAATAATGTATCAATATTGGCTTATCAGGTATGACAAATATAGCACACTAAAGCAAGATGTAAATAATAGGAGAAACTATATGCAGGGGAAGACAGAGTATAAGGAAACTCTCTGTACTTCCTGCCTGATTTTTCTGTAAACCTAAAACTGCTCTAAAAATTGTCTATTGGGACTTCCTTGGCAGTCCAGTGGTTAAGAATTGGCCTTCCAATGCAGGGGATGGGGGTTTGATCCCTGGTCGGGGAACTAAGATCCCACATGCCGTGGGGCAACTAAGCCCGCGTGCTGCAATGAAAGATTCTGCATGCCGCAACTAAGACCCAACGCGGCCAAATAAATAAATATTTTTTTTAAAATAAAAATTGTCTATTAATTAAAAAAAAAAACTTTACTTCTTTCTAATTTTTCCCAGACCCATGCCATATAAGATCCACCTAAATGCTGAGTCACGAATGCAGCTTATTTAATCTGCTCACATGCCATTGTGTGTCACCAGCTAGGAACCGTCATTTGCTCAATGTGTTCCAGTGGCTTTCCAGCAGCACAGACTCTTTAGACCTCATTAGACCCAATCAGCTGGGCCATGCAGGGCCCTGAATGAGGAGCCTCTTAGCACTCAGAGGAGAGAGTAGCAACCAACATGTAAATATCCTCATGTAGTTTTGTCACTTAACAAGAAAAGTGGGCCCTAAATTTGTGTCATTCTTAGTGTGCTCACCGAGCCCATGTTTCTGAAATAACAACTGCAGAGTAAACACTAAAACCAAAACAGGCAAAAACTCACTCACTGGAGAGTTTGCTGTGATCCATAGATTCAAAGCAAGAACTGTCTTTGGCATCTGATTGAAGACTCATCCAGGCCACAGGCCCAGGTCTTGGATGTGCTCTTTGTGGCCCTGGATTCTCCAGCCATTCTAGAACTTGGCCATTCAGACAGAAGAACGGAGGCCGTAGCAGTACATCGGGTGCTGAGAGGGGAAAGGCCTTCGAGACCAGGAGCTTTGTCTTTTGCTGCGGCAGACACGGTCCTCCTTATCCCTGACCCCACATTCAAACCACCCGGAATAGCCTCTTGGTCTGGGGACATCTAGTCCTGACACTGCCCTTGGCAAAAACAAAACAAGAAAACATCCACAGTTTTCATTTTTGTGGTTTCGGCCAAGGTGGTTTCCTACGACCTCTCTATACCATGAAATGTGATGGGTGCATTGTCTAGGCGCCCTTAACCTGCACAACCATGCTGGCAGGAGTAGCGATTCCAGCCTGTTCAAATGGTTTGCTCTTGAAAGAGCAAGACGTCCAGGAAGCAGTCACCATGCCCTCCCGGTAGGGAAAGGGCCAGTAGCTGTGGGCAGCCAGAGGTATCCCCTGGGCTACAATGATCTACCTTAAAAATGACTGCAGGTTACCAGGGGGGAAACTGGGGAGGAGGGCGATAAATTGGGAGATTGAGGTTGACATATACACACTATTATATAAAAAAATAGATAACTAATAAGTACCTACTGTATAGCACAGGGAACTCTTCTCAGTACTCTGTAACGACCTATATGGGAAAGGAATTGAAAACGAGTGGATATATGTATATGTATAACTGATTCCCTTTACTGTACACCTGAAACTAACACAACATTGTAAATCAACTAGACTCCAATAAAATTTTGTTTAAAACTGACTGTGGAACAGAAACACCTGTGTGCTGTATTTTAAGGGACAGAGTGTTTACATTTGAATAGGCAAATAGCAAAATGAAGCAGTCTCTGTGGAAATCACTCACACACCTCCACCGATAGAGTCTGGAATCCTGTTTCTGTCCACATTCCCTGGAACAGAACACAGCACAGCCATCTGACAACAGCAAAGAGAACTTGCCTCATCTATTGGGGTTCCCTGTCACTTTCGACAATTGGGGCACTTGCCTCTATCTATTTACCCTGACTCTCTCCTTCCCGGGCGCTCTAAATACAATCCTTCTCCACTGGACCACAGACTCTCCAGCTTTTCAGAGCTGGCTGGAAGCCACTGGAGCATCCATCAGGTTCTGAAGACAGCTCCAAGCAGCCAAAAGGAGGGGCTCACCTAAAACACTAATGGAGGAGAAGAAGTCACTGCAGGTTGAGGGAGCAACCAGGTGGGAGGAAAGCCCATTTCAGCACAGCTCGGAAACTGAAACCAGCGAGGTGACATGATTCATCAGGTTGAACCCTTGACCTCTGATCCTTTGTGGCTCCTCTCTGCCCTGGCACTTTTCACTGCTTCCATTTATTTCAAGGAACCAAGGGTACCTACTGTAGGTACCAGACCCCATGTTAACTGTGTGTCGCGGGGAGGGGGACAAGATGAAAAAGACGGAGCTCTGTAAACTGTCAGCTCAATGAAAGCTTTACCTCCTTGGTAACTGGAGCAGTTCCCGAACGGCATTATAACCCCAGCACCTAGAGCAGCTCCTGAACGGTATCAAATCCCCAGTATCTGGAACCGTATAAGGCACACAGTAGGCATCAAATAAGTATTTGCTGAATCAATGAAATAACCATAGTTACTGCTCACAGTCGCTCACTTGGAGCAGCTTGAGACCAGGAGATGCAGACGTTAGTTAGCAAACAGACCCAGGGCTCTGCTCGGCTCTATTGCGGATCAGGGGCAAGATTTACATCAAAGAGGAGAAGCTACATTGCTAGCATCGCCTTTGTCTCATCCATCACGTGAAACTCCATAAACTGAACCCTATAACTCGAGTCCCCTCTCTTCCTAATCCCCGTGTCCCTTTGCTTCTCCGAGGGCCACTGCGAGCTGCAGCCTCGGGGCCCCAGAACTCTGCACGGTGGCTAGGAGGCAGGAGGCTGCTCCTAGCTGCTCCCGAGGCAGGTATGCAGCCCGGTCAGCGGGGAGTCGGGGCTCCCTGGGCCTGTCACTCAGGAAGAGTGATCCAGGCTCACTGACAGCCTCCGGACCCAAGGGGATAAACCTGTCCTCGCCTCTGATCCTACACCAGATCAGAGGGAGCCTCTCCTGCCATCCCTAAATCTCCTTTGCCCACGTGTTCCTGCCGTGGCTGTTGTTTCCTCTTGCTTATTCACACAGGACTGATTGGGTGGGGATGGGAGTTTGCATGTGGATTCAGCTAGGGAAATGCCAAGCAGGAAGGAGAAGACAAGGAAACCATCTTCCAGAAGTGCAATTAATTTCCAGTAAAAATATAAAAAATTACTGATAGTGATTTTTTTTTAAGTTCAGTCAATTGAAAAGATTGGAACTAGAAGAAGCTTTGAATAAAGAAGAAATTCCTTCTGTAAATCAATTCCTGGCTGCTCAAAATACCCAGGATAGATTACAGTATGAAAGAAATGATGTTGACTGTATATTGTCAAAATATGCATATATATGCATATATTTCTGATTTGTTTTAAATAAATTATATACTAGTAAAATTCACTAATAGCATAGAATATCTTCCAATTATCTCAACTGATTTAAACTAAGTTGTTCTACCTGTCTGGTTGTGGGTGTTTTAAGGCATGGCCATGGGCAGATTACTATTCTACGTGCAGATCTTATAACTTTAAATTGCTTTGTGCTGTAAGAGACGGGCTTTACAGCCAGGTGACTTGGGTTCAGGGTCTCACTCAGCTGTTTACTATGTCATCTTGGGCAACTTTCCTGTATTTTTTTTCATCTATAAAATTGTGGATCATCATAATAATACAATGGCCCTTTCTTATCCACAGGGGCCGTTCAAGACCCCCAGAGGACCCCTGAAACCATGGATAGTATAGAACCCTCTATATACTATGTTTTTTCCTAAATTGATGGGTGGGTAGTGTAATCAGCATGGATACAGTGGACAATGGGATGATTTCCACCTGGGGCGGAATGAAGAGTGACAGCATGGGATTCCATCACGCTACTCAGAATGACATGCAGTTTAAAACTTATGAATTGTTTATTTCTGGACTTTTCTGTTTAATATTTTTGGTCCTGGGTTGACCACAGGTAACTGAAACTGCGGAAAGCAAAACTGCATATAAGGGGAAACACTGTACCTACTTCACTGGATTGGTGTAAGCATTACATGAGGTAATATGTGTGTGTAAAGACTGAAAAAGTGCCTGGAACAGTCACTTGCAGTAAAAGTTAGTTATTTATTTTTGCTAATTAATTCTGCTCAAGTGATAAGAAAACCAAGACCTTTTCAAATCAACTATACTGCAGTAATGTCAAAATACTTTTTTTTTGTTTTTTGGCTTTGCCCTGCAGCTTGCGGGATCTCAGTTTCCCCACCAGGGATTGAACTTGGGTCACGGCAGTGAAAGTGCCGAATCCTAACCACTAGACCACCAGGGAATTCCCTCCTCAAAATACTTTTAAAATGAGATATTATTGTCTTCTTTGTATATTTTGATATTTTCTGAACTTTTTTGCAATGAGCATACAAATATAAAAATGATCTATAACTAAAATATAGAACTAGAATAAACATATTCAAATAACAGAAAACATTAGTAAGCTTTTAGAAAATAAATTCTGCTTTTAAAATTTGGTATTGAAGAGATTGAGAGACACACTCAGATTTAGAACCTATTTTAGCAGGAAGGCATTAATCCTGTTTGTTCAAGTCACTAGTCAAGGTCACTAGTACAAATGCTGGGGAGGGCTGACTAACCAATTTGCTAAGAACATGTCATTACTAATAGTTCCTTCCTGACTGCAGACAATAACATAGACACTGGCATCTGCTTAGGGTTGGGACCAAAGAAGAATATGTCATCCATATAGAAAGTACGGAAGAATCTATCATTTTCAATGTCAACTGCATCAAATTCTATAATTTTGTGTGATTTAAACCAGTAGCTAGGGTTAAGTAAATTCTTCATTTTCCAACTAGTTTTATTAACTATTAATTGTGCCCTGTCAATTCAATCACCTTAAAAACTGAGATTTTTATAAAAGCAAAATAATTAAAATTTAACATAAACATTTATTCTCAAGCATAAGCAAAGAGACACTATTCCCATATCATTTTTAACAACAATTTAAACCATGAGAATATCATATGTGTATTCTCACAAACTCTATGTGACATCTTAGATCTAATTTTTAATTTCTTCATTCATATTATTCTATTTTAATTGTATGATAAATAATGATATCAGAAAATAATTTTTCAGACTTTTAGCTTACTTTAAAAAAAAACTGAATCCTGGAAGGTAAAAAAAATTGACGATATTTGATTAGGAGATAAGATAAATCTTCATTTAAAGATGTTTTGAAGATTAAGAAAAATAGAATTTCAATCCTCTGGTGTTCCCTTTTTATAATATTTAGCAATTCATTTTTCCCTCTGAACTTTCTACATATATATCATCAGGTGGTGGTAGTGGTGATGGTGGTTGGTGGTTTTCAGAAAATATTTTTTGGAGACTACAATTCTTGCAACACTTACTTAAAGCCCTACATTCTGAGGAACACTGTTTTAAGATAATTCCTTTGTAAGGAAGAGAGCAAGGTGTTTTAATTGACGTAAGGAACCATCACAAAGAACACAAAAGAGCTTTAAACACCAATCAGCCTTATACCAGCTTAGCTACTGCTGGAGGATCGCATTTCAGACTTGGTACATCTGACCTACAGCTGCAGCTCGCAGCCACCAGAGGTCAGACTTTTACATCTGTCCCCAAGAGATGTTGAACTTGGGTCTGAGACCGTGGTGTCTCTTTTCTCAGCACCCCGTTATCATCTTCAAATTAGCTTTATCACCACCAAATATAAGAAAGTTATATCTAAACATAAGAAATATATATATTTTACTTCTTTCCCAGGTGGAAGTATTTTCATGAGAAAAAGAGAAGGAAAAGGTGAAAATTAAGAATTCTTTTAAGGGGAGAGCTCTGGTACTGAGGCGGAAGGACAAAAACCAAATCGGCTACAAATCATCTTGAAAAGACAAGGAGAAAGCAAAAAATCTATGTGAGCAATCTGAAGATTAAATTTGTATTAAGATATATGTTTTCATTCATTAAAATAAAGCCCATCTTCACCAAAATAATAATAAAAATAATAGTACATAGTAGTAGTAATAGTGGTAGTGATAGGGGTGGGGTTGATGGAGGAGGCCGCAGAGGTAGTCAGCATCTAACAAATGCCCTCTCCTAAATACTTGACATTATTATAACCTCACATATTATTAGGGATGAGTGAACCAGGCACAGATAACTTTTCTAGTAGTTATCTGGAGCCTGGAAAAATACTTCTATCTTTTGCAACTACAATCTCACATGTGAAAGTGTGTACAAAGAAAAGCATTCAAATAGGGGGGAAGTCAACAGCTTTGCACTGTTGACATGAAGATATCTTATTAATCTCAGTGTTATTTATTACAGCAGAATTTAGAAACAACCTAACTATCTAATAATAGTAGAACAACCAAATAAAATAATAATTATTATGTAGTCATTAGGATCATAATTAGCAAGATTAGAAGCAGCTGAGGAAATTGTGTCCGTACCATGAATAAAATTATGTAAAGTATGTGTGTATATGAAAAAGGATAAAAAAATCTGATAGAAAAACAATGTATTTGGTAAGGAGTAGCTTTATAGGGATTATATACAAACTTTAAAAATCTGGAAAAAAAATTTTTTTAAATATTGCCAAAGGAAACAATGTGAAAAATTTTCTTCATGGGTCTTTAGAACATAAGCAAAGTCAATTTATCTTACATAGTTGGCATTTACCCAAGGTTCATCCACCAGCCACATCCAGGCCTTTCTACTTCCCATGTCCAGGTTGTCAACTACATCCCTCAAAGCACCCACAAGATTCAGCAATAATAGTTACTGTTTTTGTTAGTAGTAATAATAATACACCAAATGTGTACAGAGCTGTACAGTTTTTAAAAAATGTTTTGCTTAGCTTATTTCAAGTCCAATTCCTTATGAACAAACATTGCCAATTTAGAATCCCATGGTGCTCCTAGCAGAATGACAACCCAGAAGAGAGCAAAGAGAGGAATTCAGATGGGCAGGGATGCACTCTGGACATCACAGAAGCAACTTCTACAGTAAACAGGGCACAGCCTCACCTAGCCTTTCAACAAACCCCAATGGACCCTAAGTCACAAAGATACAACACACAGGGCATATGAACCATCTCCTAGGAGCATTCTTACAAAGGACAGCAGGCTTTCACAAGATATAATGGATATCCCTTTCCACTCTGAATTCATTTCCCTCCCTCACTCCCTCTCTATCATAATAAGTGCTGTTTGTGGTTTTTAAACCTATCATTGAAATCACCCCAGACCAACTGAATGAGTGCAGTGTTTGAAAAACTGTATTTTCTAAAAAGCTCTCCAGCTTTTAAAAGTCAAAGCAATATCTTTTCGAGACAACAAAGTTAAAAAACTGTACCCAACCTTTAACGTTTTACCCTTTAGCCCATGACTAGATAAGTCCTTCCTTGGACATAAGCATTCCTTTTAAGAAATAACCTACCAATTAGGAAATAAGAAGCCTGCTTAATCCACATAACCTCCAGCTGTTGGTCTAAACCCATAGCTGCTCTTCTTTGCATCTTCCCACACACCGTCCACATGGAACACACACAAGTTAAAGAAAGTCTAAAATGCCTCTTTCTTTTCCACATTATTCAGAGAACAAATCCAGAAATACAGCCACAATCAGAGAAAGGGAGAAAATTCAGCAATAAACATTCTCATGTGGTCACTAAAGCAGGCAGTTGGTTTTGTTCAGAGATGTGAAGCAGATAACTCTAGCAAAACAGTAATAAAGGTTCTGAGCTTTGAAAGTACAGGCCAATATCCCCGATGAATACAGATGCAAAAATTCTTAACAAAATACTAGAAAACTGAATTCAACAGCACATTAAGATGATCACACACCATGATGAAGTAGGATTTATCCCTGGGATGCAACGATGGTTCAACACAGCAAATCAATTAATGTGACACATCACATTCATAGAATGAAAGATAAAAATCATTTGGTCATATCAGTAGATGCAGACAAGCATTTCACAAAATTCAACGTCCTTTTACGATAAAAATTCTCAACAAATTGGGTATAGAAGGAACATACCTCAACAAAATAAAGGCCGTATATGACAAACATACTAATGGTGAAAGGTTGAAAGCTTTTCCTCTAGATTAGGAGCAAGACAAGGGTGCCCATTCCTGCCATTTTTATTCAACATAGTACTGGAAATCTTAGCCAGTGCAATTTAGGCAAGAAAAATAAATAAAAAGCAACAAATCAGAAAATAAGAAGTAAAATTGTCTGTTTGCAGATGATGTGATCTTATACATACAAAATCCTGACTCCATCCCCCCCAAAAAACTGTTAGAATTGATAAATGATGTAAAGCAATTATACCCCAATAAAGATGTTAAAAAAAGATTTAAAATTTTTTTCAAAAATTGATAAATGAATTCAATAAATTTGTAGAATACAAAGTCATTACATAAACTTCAGTTGTGTTTCTATATACTAACAATGAACTATCTAAAAAAGAAATAAAACAATTGCATTTGCAATAGCATCAAAAAGAATAAAATGCATAGGAATAAATTTAACCATGGAGGTGAAGATCTGTACACTGAAAACTATAAGACTTTGATGAAAGAAATGACAGAGGACACAAAGATATCCAATGTTCATGGATACCAATAATTAATGTTGTTAAAATATCCATGCTACCTAAAGTATTCTATAGATTCAGTGCAATTCCTGCCAAAATTTCAATGCAATTTTTCACAAAAATTGAAAACACAATTTGTATGGGACCCCCAAAAAACCCAAACATCTAAAGCATTTCCAAGAAAGAAGACCAAAGTTAGTGGCTTCAAACTTCCTAATTTCAATCTATATTGTAAGCTGTAGTAATCAAAACAGTATGGTACTGGCATAAAATATAGACACATAGGCCAATGGAACAAAATCAAGGGCCCAGAATTGAATGCACATGTATATGATCAACTAATACTTGACAAGGGAGCTAAGAATACTCAATGGGAAAAGGATAGTCTCTGCAATAAATGGTGTTGGGAAAACTGGATAACCACATGCAAAAGAATGAAACTGGATCCTATCTTACACCATTCACAAAAATTAACTCAAAATGGTTAAAGACTTAAACAATAAGACCTGAAGCTGTTAAGTTCCTAAAAGAAAACATAGGGAAAAATTCCTTGACATTGGTCTTGGCAATGATTTTTTGGATATGACACCAAAAGCACGAGCAACAAAAACAAATATA